>NW_007577823.1:82410-124536 GCF_000690725.1 Stegastes partitus
AGCCAGCGGAGGTTTATCCCGCTAGCATTGCGATAGCTAGCAACTCGGCTCGCTAGCTTGCTAAGTTGAAGAGTAGCATTCTTGTGTGTGAACTGGAGGAGTGGGACAACCAGTCTGCTGAGCTCTGAGATCTGCCTTGGCCAGTAATGTAGCTGCTTTTCTCCTGGGGTGAGTAAATCAATCAGTAATCACAGTGTAGTTGCAAAAAATGAATGAATCATGTTGTTGACGTCACCAGAGAATCTCAACGCTGATTGGCCATCGCGGCACGTCAGATCGCAAAAGTTCAGATTTTTCAACTTTCTCTTGTGACGCGTGTGACGCGCATAACGTGCGATAAGCGCGTATCACGCGTCTAAATTGCTTCAAACGCGCGTCAAGCTCGCTCAATTCGCATCTATAATTGCTCAAGTCAAATGTCAAGGACATTTGCTCACGTCTAAACGCGTCTTCACATTGATTTTACATGTAAATAATTCACGCTAATGATTTTACTCGCGTCTGGTGTGAACACAGCATTACACTTCTTCGTCTGTTTTTTCAGTTGTTTTTGTGTGATCTTCAATAACTCCCTGTCTCCATCCCTGAAAGCTTTCTTTTTGATGTTCAGCAGCTTTTTCAGGTCACTGGTGATCCAGGGTTTGTTATTGGGGAGGCATCTCCCTGTTCTTGTTGGAACGATGCTGTCCACACAGAAGTTTATATAATCTGTCACACACTCAGTCATGGTGTTGATGTTGTCTCCATGAGATTCACAGAGGTTCTCTGTGATGATGGTTCCTTGTAATGCCAGGCTTTTCAGAATGTCCTTGTAGCTCATTCCCAGCCTAAAATAAAATTCTATCCTGTCCCCAATGTCCATTGTGTAGCTTTAGCCCTAATGCCTGGCTCAACCTTATACATATTGCAGAGAAGGTGTGCTCGATTTGCTTACCCAGTTGTCCAGGAATGATAATAATATTATACCTACTTCGTGGCCACAAATTAGTATTTCGTGTGCACGTTATACTTATTTCGTGGCCACAATATAGCTACAACATGCACACGAAATAGTATTTTGTGGGAACGAAGTAGTACTTCGTGTGCACAAAATAGTATTTTGTGGGAACTCCGTAGGATTGCAAGCTGTTGTTTAGAATAGAATAGAATAGAATAGAATAGAATAGAATATACTTTATTTATCCCAGACCTGGGAAATTTACACGCCACAGCAGCATCCAAAAATAATATAAAGTACAAGAAAATAACAATAATTAAGTAATATGCATCCTGGTGTCCGCACATAGCAGGTCCAAGGCCCTACCATCTCCGGTTGGGCAGTCCACATACTGGCTGAATGTGGGGAGAGTGGTAGAGAGCGATGTATGATTAAAGTCGCCTGAGATGACGATCAGAGACTGAGGGTGTGATGTTTGCAGCTGGGACACTGAACTATGGATGAGTTCACAGGCTGCAGCAGCATCAGCCGAGGGGGACAGGATGTGCGAAAACTCCCTCGACAGGTAAAACGGCCGCAAACCAACCACCAGCAGTTCAACATTCTTCGTGCAGCGTTGCTCTTTAACGCTAACGTGCCAGCATTATACCATTGTCAAGTTTAATCAGAAAATCGAACAAAAGAAAAGTTTCAAAAGAAAGTTGCCACTGCCCACCCGACCGGGATGCAGCTGGTACTAAAACAAGCGTGCCTGCCCGTCCTCCTCCACCTGCTCACCCTATAATTCCACTCACCTGTGACTCCCTTCAGCCTCACTGTCACTGTGGTTAAAAAACTTGACAGTTGATAACCACAGTGACAGTGAGGCTGATACAAATCAGAGAGTTCTGTCGGCGTGAAGAGGATTATCAAAGTGAACAATATACTACAGCAGGCACTAGGTCAATTATGGCTAAGGAAATGTTTGGAAGAACAATTAAACAACTAAAACAGGAGCGGACCATGACCAAATCTGCTTTCACCAAGCAAGCAAACTTTCTGAGCAGAGGTGCTCATGACATGACAGAGGCTGAATTGCGGGATGAGTTCAAAAAGCTCACCTCTGGTGCCAGATACGTAAGTCACAAAAATGATGATTATAAAGCTGGCCTATTAGCAGAGCGGAAGCCTCAGTTGGCGAACATGAGGAAGTGGAGCTTGATAAACCTGGATTTAAAATCCTGCTTCTAACATATAAAAGTCTTAATGATCAGGCTCCATCGTATCTGAAAGACCTGATTGTTCCATATTATCCTAGCAGAGCCCTTCGCTCTCAGACTGCAGGTCTACTGGTGGTTCCCAGAGTTTCTAGAAGCAGAATGGGAGGCAGAGCCTTCAGTTATCAGGCTCCTGTCTTATGGAATCAGCTCCCAGTTTGGGTTCGGGAGGCGGACACCCTCTCTACCTTTAAGATTAGGTTAAAAACGTTCCTTTTTGATAAAGCTCATAGTTAGGGCTGCTCGGAGTCATCTGAGCTGTCCCTTAGTGATGCTGCTATAGGTTTAGACTGCCGGGGGATTCCCATGATGCACTGGGCTTCTCTCCTCTCCTCTCCTCTTTATATATATACATATGTATATGTTTCTATAGTTGCTTATCACCATTACATATGACTAACTCTGTGACTCCCCCCGAGGTTCTCCTGCGCCTGCTCTCTCTGTGGATGTCTCTGGATCTGGAGCTCCTGAACTACAGCCGCTGGCCTCACCTTCTGTATCCTGCTGCCCCCACCATGATGCCTCCTGTTACAAAAGGACAATAACTTCTAATAACTTGTTTAACTGTAAACTACATTGTATAATTCATCCTACATCCACCCAACCGGTCGAGGCAGATGGCCGTCCCTCCCTGAGCCTGGTTCTGTCGGAGGTTTTTTTTCCCCTGCGGGGGTTTTCGGTTCCTTCCCACTGTTGTGGACTGCTTGCGGACTGCTGAAGCTTATAGGGAATCCAGATGTTTTGGATTGTTGGGTGTTTCTGTTTCTGCCTTTGTGAAGCGCTATGAGATGACTTGTTGTTGTAAATGTGCGCTATACAAATAAAATTGAATTGAATTGAATTGAATTGATAAACAGCAAGAAGTTGATCTGGAAAAAAACTGTTTCTGACTGTGAATTAAAATTGAAGGAAGTCAAACAAATAGTTCAGTCCAATTTGTGGTCAAAATATGGTTAAGAGGAGCTCAACACTGAAATTTGGGAAGCAGAAAAAGCTTGTGATGATGCTGCTGCAATACAAGTCTTAGCTGTGAATAGAAATGCATTTGAGATTCAGTTGTCTTTTGTGGAGAAGCTGATCCAGGGAGTAGTAAAAAGCCTGATAGCTTGGGAAATATGGATTCCAACAGAAGAAAAGGACAACATAGAGGGCAAGGTAAAACAATTAAAACTGACAAATAACAAACTTCAAACAAGAAAAGTACAGTTTGCCATAGCACACACAATGGCAGAGGACAGAAGTGGACCAACAGCAGCTCAAGCAGCCCCCCAACCTCCAACCACTCCAGCACAGGCCACGCCCATTGTGAAGGTAAGGCCTATCAGACTATCAAAATTTCATGGCTGTAAAAGGGACTTTCATAGATGGAAGAAGGACTGGGAGAGTTTGCAAAAGCAGGGGGAGCCCACTGGCTCGGTTGAAGTAAAGAAATCCCATCTGTTGGACAGTGTTGATGAAAAGATTTGTCGTGAGTTACACCTATCAACATATGGCACTGCTGCAGATATGTTCCGAGTGCTGGAAAACAGATATGGAAACAAGACCACGATTGCTCTAGAAATAATTGAGGAGCTTGAGAAAATTCCAGCCCTTAAAGCAAACCAGCCAAGAAAGGTAATAAATCTTATACAAGCAGTTGAAAAGGCTTTAGCTGACCTGACAGAGCTTGGTAACATTGGAGCTATCAAAAACCCCCTGGTTATTAAATCTATTGAAAGCAAGCTTCCTGATGTTATAAAGAGGGACTGGCTGGTCTTCATGGTCAATCCTATCAACGGAGTTACACCAGACAATCATTTTGACAGGCTTCTTAAGTTCCTGAAAACACAAGAAGAAATTTTGGAGAAGCTAGAGCAACTTGGAGTAAGTGAAAAAGTGGACAGAGACAAGCCAGAGAAGAAATTTGAAAGGAGACATGCTTTCACTCGGTCCACAAATAAAAATCAAGGCTGCATTGTGTGTGGAGACTTAAGGCATGGAGATAAGATATTCTTTTGCAAACAGTTTAAAGCCATGAAATTAGCTGATTAACATTATGAAGAAATTAGGAGCATGTAAAAAGTGTCTGGGATGTCATGAAGAGGATGATGAATGTACACACACTTTGTAGAAACAAAGATTGTAAAAAAGGAAGCTCCTCAGAGCATCATTTCTTCCTCTGTCCGAAAGGAGAATCCAAAAGGAATGAAGCAGATCAGAACAGGAGGAAGTATAAGCCTACAGAGGAACAGGAGAAATTCATGGCTGAGCTCTCACCTGAAATGGCAGAAAAATGCAGAAGAGCATTCACAAACATGGCTGCATCCACAAACAGCACAGAGGGGGAAATCCATGGGCTGATGGAGACATATGGACTAGACGAGCCCCCGGTCATTCTAATGCTGTTGGAGGTTACTGCAAATGCAGGCCAAAAAATTGGAACTTTGATAGATTTAGCTTCCGATACGAACTATATCACTCATAGAGCGGCCCGAAGATTAAATTTAGAAGGTGAGAAGACAACATTGATTGTTCATGGTGTGGGGGGAATGGCAATAAAAGTCAAAACAAAGAGATATCTGCTTAAAGTCAGAGTTAAAACCTCCAAAGGAACTGAGAGAGCTCACCAGCTTGTATGCTATGGCCTCTGTGAGATTGCTAAAGTTCACAAAGTTATTCAACCACAGCAACTAAAAAGGTTCTTCCCAGAGCTTGATCTGAAAGATCTTAAAAGACCAGACACCATAGAGCTGCTGATAAGCCACAGAGAAGGCCGTCTTGCCCTGCAAAGAGTCAAGGTCGTGGGAGATTTGGTCCTGTGGAACAGCCCACTTGGTATAACAGTGGGTGGAGCTCACTCAGATCTGTGAGAGGAAATTTATGTGACAGGGCGTCAATCAGAAACACACTTTGCCCGCTCCATGCGCACAACTGCAGCAAGATATGAAGAAGTCAAGGTTGAAAGCAAATGCACAGTTGCTCATGGAGAGTTCATTGATTGGTGGAAATGGGAGAGCATAGGAGCAGCTTGTGAATCAAAGTGTGGCGGATGTAGATGTGGTAATTGTCAACCAGGAGGAAAAGACATGACATTAATGGAGGAGAAAGAACTTGAAATAATAAAACAAGGTCTTACCTATGTGAAAGAAGATGCCCACAGTGAAGCTCCACCCTGGGACACAAAATATCCCTGGATCGCAGACCCTACCTCTCTTCCCAATAATCGATGTGGTGTGGAAGCAACTTTTCTGAGAACAGAAAGGCAGTTGAACAAGGAGCCTGAATGGAAAACTGCTTACACAGCTCAAATGCATGAAATGGTGCGAAGGAGAGCAGCAGTGAAACTCACAGAGGACATCCTAAACAGCTGGAGAGGACCAGTGTGGTATGTAAGCCATCTAGTAGCACCGAATCCTCATTCTGTAACCACTCCTGTACGCCTAGTATGGAACAGCAGCCAGAAATTTTGAGGTGTGAGTATGAATGATATCCTGCTCAAGGGGCCTGATGTTCTGAATCCCATACGCGCTGTTTACTAAGGTTTAGAAGAGGAGTACACGCTGCACTGGGAGACATTAAAAAAATGTACAATTCTGTGTGGCTTGAGAACCAAGAGATGCACCTTCACAGATTCCTCTGGAGAGACAGCCCAGAAGAAGAGATCGGTGAGTATGCTATCACCAGGGTCAATATTGGAGATCGTCCAGCAGGCTGTATTGCCCAATTAGCGATGCATGAAACAGCAAAGCTGCCAATGTTTGCCCACTTAGAAGAGGAGCGGAGAATTCTAGAAGAGGATAGTTATGTTGATGACATTTAACCTCTAACAATGACCCGAAGCAGCTGGGCAAACACACACAGAAAGTGGAAGAAATCTTACAAGCGGGGGGATTCTTTTTAAAGCCATGGGTCCTATCAGGCCACAGTGGGAGGCAAAACGTTTGTCCAGAGGAGGGTGCTATATCACCTGGTAACGACAAAATCTTGATACTTCCCAACCAGATGAAAGAGGAGGAAAATAAGGCCTTGGGAGTTGGATACCTGGTGAGAGAAGACAAACTTTATGTTATGACATCAATCAACTTCTCAAAAAGAAGAAAGAAAATGAGATTGGGACAAGACTTGTGTGAAGAGGAGGTGAGAACGAACACTCCAAATCCACTGACAAGGAGAGAACTTCTTAGCCAAGTAGCCGGGCTCTATGATCCCATTGGCCTGGTCACACCTACCAAACAAAAAGGAGCCATTCTCGTGAGAAAGGCTTTCCAAGAAACCAGAAACAGAGGTAAATCGAGTGACACTTGGGATCAACCATTGTCTGATGGCCTGAGAGAGGAGGCAATAGAGCTATTCCAAGAATATGTGCGCCTAGGCAAAATCACATTTCACAGGAGCCTAACACCTTCTGGCTGGATAGGAAAACCACTGGCGATAACATTCTCAGATGGAAGTGACAAAAGTTATGGTGCAGTAGTGTATTTCAGATGGGAAACGGAGCAAGGAATCCAGGTAAGACTCGTTGCATCCAAAGCAAAACTCACTCCACCAGACCAAAAAGGTGAGTCTGTCAAAGCAGAAATCTGTGGTGCAGTTTTTGCAGCTCGGCTCAGGAAGTATGTTGAAAAGCACAGTCAGATGAACATTGAAAGATGGTATCACCTGCTGGACGGCCAAACAGTGCTCGGGGCCATTCAACGTGAAAGCTATGGGTACCAAACATTCTTTGCGAACAGAGTTGGTGAAATACAGAAAGTTGGACCTGTCACAGACTGGTGGTGGATTCCAGGAGACCTCAATATTGCAGACAGTATAACAAGAGGAGCATCTCCTGAGCACCTTCAGGAAGAGTCAGAGTGGCAAAATGGACCAAAATTTCTGTGGCAACCTATTGAACAATGGCCAATAAAATCTGCCAGAGACATTGCTATGTGTGCATTCTCATCAATTGTGACAAGAGCTCAAGCCAAACAAGTAAAACAAGAGGAAATGAGCAAAGGCAAAGAGAACGAGATGAAGGATCCACCAGGAGACGGTGATGTGCTGAGAGGAAAGGTCAGTCAACGTACAATGTTTTCCAAACAGCTAATGCAAGAAAGACGATACAGTAGTCTAACTAAACTGGTCAGAGTCATTGCATGGGTAAAAAGAGCTGCTGCAAAGTGGAAGCTCACACTAAAAGACCATGGTGCCCGAAAACAAAAAGTGAAGTTGAAGATTTCCAAAAAAAATGCCAAACAGGCAGCCAGTCAAGCTGTGTTGAGTGCTGGAGAGTATGCAGACGCACTGAGAGATATCTTCCTCGCACCACAAGAGGGCCCTGTATTTAATGACACCACCATGGACAGACTAGTTGTGTTTAAAGATGAAGACACTGGACTTCAATTATGTGGAGGACGCATTCAAACATTTGATGAGGGCAAAAAGGCAGTTCCCATCTTACCGTATAACTCATGGATATCTACACTCCTGGGCTGCAGGGTGGCGCAGTTTGTAGCACTGTTGCCTCGCAGCAAGAAGGTTGCCGGTTCGCGTCCCGGTGGGGGCACTGGAATCTTTCTGCGTGGAGTTTGCATGTTCTCCCCATGCAGCGTGGGTTCTCTCCGGGTTCTCCGGCTTCCTCTCACAAGGTCCAAAAACATGTTGAGGTTAATTTCTAATTCTAAATTGTCCGTAGGTGTGAATGTGAGTGTGCTTGGTTGTCTGTCTCTAAGTGTGGCCCTGTGATAGACTGGCGACCTGTCCAGGGTCCCCTGCCTTCACCCTGAGTCAGCTGGGATAGGCTCCAGCCCCCCCCCCGCGACCCTAATGAGGATTAAACGGTGTATAGATAATGGATGGATGGATCTACACTCCTTGCCCGTGAAGCCCATGAAGCAAATCACGAAGATATTGCTGGAACACTTTTGCGAGTGAGAACAAAAGCCTGGGTGGTGAGAGGGAGGAAACTGGTAAAGAAAGTTGTGGACAGCTGTGTAATATGCAGGAAAAACAGAGCGAGAAAATGTCAACAAATCATGGGTGATCTTCCACCAGAGCGGGGACAACCTTCCAGACCGTTTGAGTATACAGCCATTGATCTGTTTGGACCGTATGAAGTAAAAGACGAGACCCGTAAGAAAGTGAGACTCAAAGTGTGGGGCATCATCTTCTGCTGCATGTCATCCCGAGCTATACATGCAGATCTTGTAAGTGACCAATCAACAGAGGGGTTTTTACTTGCTTATCAACGATTTACAGCTCTGAGGGGACATCCAAAAAAGTTGTGATCAGATGCTGGAAAAAACTTCATTGGAGCCAAATCTGCTCTTACTGACCTGTACCTGTATTTGGACCGACTGGACAAAGCACAAATCCAAAACAAAACCATGAAACATGGGACAGAGTGGAGCTGGAAAATACACCCTGCAGATTCTCCACACAGGAATGGAGCAGCAGAAGCGGCTGTAAAAATCGTCCAACGAGCGCTGCACAACCTGGGAGGAGATGAAGTTTTTACATGGGGTGAGTTTCAAACATGTTTTTATACATTAGCCAACCTAGCCAACGAAAGGCCCATAGACACAAGAACTCAAAGCTACGAAGATTGCATCAGGTACATAACTCCTAACTCTCTGCTGCTTGGAAGAGCAAGTTCAAGAGGTGATGACTGCAGTTTTGACTTTGAAGGGTATTCATTTAAAAGACGGAGACTTATCCAAACAGAGGTGAACAGATTTTGGAGAAAGTGGAGTCAGCTGGCCGGCCCAAATTTATTTGTGAGAAGCAAGTGGCACACGAGAGAGCGAAATGTGGCCATGGGAGACATCGTTTGGCTTGCAGACCAAAACGCACTGAGGGGTCAGTACAAACTCGCGAGGGTGGTAAGTGTGAACAGTGACAAAAAGGGGATTGTGAGAGACATGCATGTTAAATCCTATCCAAGTTACCCTGTGCCTACTGTGAAACCTGAAGGACAATCAAGGGGCAAGGAAAAAATTAAGAAGCCTTCAGCCAAGATGCCTTCTACAATCCTTCACAGAGATGTCAGGCGTATCGTGATACTACCAATAGAAGAACAAACGATGCACTGTGATAATGGATATGTTGATAGGAATGGTGACATGTGACCTCCTTGGGTTCAAGAACCAGGAGCTCAAGTGGGAGGTGTCAAGTTTAATCAGAAAATCGAACAAAAGAAAAGTTTCAAAGGAAAGTTGCCACTGCCCACCCGACCGGGATGCAGCTGGCACTAAAACAAGCGCGCCTGCCCCTCCTCCTCCACCTGCTCACCCTGTAATTCCACTCACCTGTGACTCCCTTTGTTCATTCCGGCCAAGGACCTTCAGCTCAGCGCTTCGACTAAAGACACCACTGGTAGGATGAATATTATAGACAATATTGCTGTGATGGTTCATCTATCTGCATTGTTGCTGTTGGGTTGATGCTGCTTTGTTGTTTGGTATTCAGTTCCACTTATTATTGAGCTGAAGTTGGTTACTGGTTAGAAGTGTTTCATTTGCTTTGAAAGTGACACAGTAAAACCTTGGTTGAAGAAAACATTAGTTGATTAAAACTATAAAAACAAGTTAAACTTGATTTTGAACTCATAATACTTTGTTAAAATGTTTAATGATGATCATATTTGGTTAATTGTATGGGTTCAGTATATTTAAAATGTTTGGCAAAATTTAAGTTAAACTAATTCAGAATTGATGAAAAAAGTAATTCATTTTAGTCACTAGCATTGTCTCAGTTATACCCTTTGTTTCATTGTAGGCTATCAACCTTTCTCCTTGTATTTCTAAAGTGGAATAAAAGGTTGGAAATTGAGTTGAGTGATCCCAGTGTCCTTTTTGTTTGAAGCCAGGCCTTTCCAAGTTTGGGCAGGAGCTGAAGAGATTTTTAAAAAACTTGACAACCATCTCTCATTAACATACATGGCGAGTCCCCCGTCTTTCTTCTTACCACTTTCCCTCCAGCTCCGGTCTGCTCTGACCAGGTGAAATCCGTCCAAAGTTCTGAGCGAGTCCAGAGTGAGTTCATTCAGCCATGACTCTGTGAACAACATAAGACTGTACTCCCGATACTCCCACTGCAGTCGGGTCAGTGCTGTTAGCTGCCCGTTAGGAAGAGACCTCACGTTTCTATGATAATGGACGGACTGACGGCTTGAAGCGTCTCTTCTTCTCCTGACGCTTCACTCCTGCCCTGCATCCCCTCTTCCTCCTGTGGAGCTCATCAGGGATGTCCGGTCTCTTCCACTATGGTGGCTCGACCTGGCTCAGCACCAACAGCTAATCACAAGTGTAAAAACAATAGAGCCATGGTTCAACGGCTCAACGGCTCGCCAGACGCAGACCCCAAAAACTACAAAGCAAAGAACAGAAACAAAAACGCCATCTGCATCTCCACTGTTCCTGCACAAATGTGATACAGCTGTGTGAAATTAAAATATTAAAAAGATTGCAGAAAAACCAAAGTTAAATCGCTAAAAATACATAAAGTATTTCTGTTGGAATAGTAGTGAGGCGTGTGCATGTGCACCTAGTTCCACAGTGATTGAAAGCTAGCAGATCCAGGTGTATGTGCAGCATTGTAAAATATGAAAAAAAAGCACATTTCTGTCTCTGTGCTTTCAATGTTAGCTCACCTGACCAGTTTTCCTGGCTATAAAAGCTGGCCTGCTGAGCCAGAGCTCTTTGTTACACTCAGCCATCCATGCTCTTTGTGTTAAGTTTGATTTCACCACCAGTGCTGACTACCACACCTCATTGTTTTTGCTTTTACTAAATACATTGCTTCTGATTTCAGTAAAACCTCTCTGTGCACCTTTCTCCTTTGTTGAGGCCTAAAAGCCAGTCGTAACACATATGCAGGAAGAGAGTGCATGGCAACGGCACGCTAAAATGGTACCAGATTTAAAATCTAGTCTGACTTGTATTGAGTGCAACTAAGACTTTTTCACCTAATTTGAGTAAATGTCACATACTTTGTCATACTAATTAAGAAAAGACATTAAATTAAAGACATTTCAGCTGAGTACTTGGGAGTGTATTTATCATCAGTGCTGGGTAACTGGCTTTCCAGTGCTTTGCCCCTGATATGATGCTGCAATCCCCTGAGCTGATATGTTTGATGAAGGCCTCCACTTCTTGGGCTTTGATTTAGACCCAGGTGTCATCTGAATGTTGTTCCCTTGAAAGATGTCATTGCTTTGCTTCCCATTTCCTCCTTGTAGAGATTGGTCCCACTGAAGACTGACATTGACGTGTAGAGTTTGACTCTGGAGAACCACTGGCACAGCTTTTCTTTGTAGAAACCCTCACTGTAGTTGAAGTAGGTGGTAGTTAGGCAGAGTGCAAGTAGGGTAAATAGCTGACTGGGAGTGAAGTTGGTTCTATTGTTTAAAAACAAACAAAAAAAAAGCTGTCTTGCAGTTGCGTTTTCTGACAGTCTCATTCTGTTACTGTATCAGGTGATTTCAACATGATAAATTGACTCTGTTGTAGAGGCTCCATTCAAGCTAAGAATTCCACAGTTCAGACACAATTAAAGCTCTTCTCTCTTATAAATGGTTCAAAAGTTATTTATTTTGTAGAACATGTCCATCAATGCAATGATTAGCTTTTGTAGCAATTCTCGAGTACAAAGAGGGGTGCTGGAGCACACTACTCAATTTACAGCCTTTTTATTGTGCATGGAGACTAAAGTTTCTTTGTCAGAGTGAAAGTGGACAAGGCATGAGACAAACAAATATATTCACCCGAAACCATGTGCTGCTGGATACTTTCGACGAGGGCAACTGCTTCCCTTGGATTTATCATCCAGTAGATTTGAAACTATGTTCAAAGTGCCACATCCCCAACATCTGTCAAATGTGGCAATCCAGGAAAAACCTGACAAGTCAAACAATTCATTTTGTCAGTGGGACTAACATCATGTCAGAACCAAAACAAATTTCTCTTAAAGTCACAAGGATAAAAGGTGCAAACGTACTGCTCAAAATATCTGTCAAATCCGACAATTTAGAGGAAACATGACAAACTCTGTTCTTCAATAATGCCAGAGGGCTCCAATGTGTTAAAAGCGGAGATCCAATACGACTGTCTGCAGAACAGTGAGTTAAAGATATCACTACCTCAAGGAGAAAGGTAGATATTTTTTTCTATACTCTAGATTCTTAATGATGTGAGGAGCTGCGGTCAGCCTGTACAGAATGTTTTGTGTACTTACTGCAGACTTTCATCCAGATATGTTAATGTTTAAAGCACTTTTTTTTTTTTTTGTCATATCAGACCATACCAATATTTAACCACAAACACAATATAGCTGCTACTGCAGTTGATGTTGTCCTAAAACATTGGGATGTCCTCAAAAGCATCCCATCTCTGAATAACATCAGTTCTACTTCTACCATGATTACATTTAAATTTGTAACCTGAACCTGAGACTATTTCATTTTGACTCATCTGTCATTTGTACCCCAGCCAGCAAACAGATATCATACTTAATGTTTTCTAACAACAGACCCTTGACCTTGAAGAATTCTGCTGACAAGAAACAGCACAGAGGAAGAATATGGAGAAAGGGTGGGAAAGAAAGAATATCATCTCTTGTCCTTTAATTACAGCAGATTGCTTTACACAGGGCTTTGTTTCTTGACCTCTGCTGATGAGCATGTCTGATAGGCTGTAATCCTGGTAGTGGCAGACTGTCATCCCGAGTGCAGCCTTTTTGTTAGCAATGCCTCCTCCTCCCACCGTCCACAGTGATTCAGAAGAGTCTGCCGATATTCAAGCTGATTGTTTTAATCAGCCAAGGGCACAAGTGGGTCTTTTTAAACTTATTATGCAGGTACTTGTTTGACTTTGCATAATTTCATTTTGTGGGGGAAGATTGAATCTGTTCTTACCTATTCTTTCTTTCTTTCTTTTTAGCAGGAAAAATGATGTTTGACATCCTTATATGGATCTGGTAAAATGGGCTGAAATTTCAGTCATCCATCAAAAAATGGCTTAATGAATATGAATATGCCCTCAGCTAGTGGATAATCAGAAATAACAAAGGGATTAAATCTGTTTTCCATTGCTTTGCCTCACATGCTCAGGTGAGAAGGCAACTATTTCTCCTCCTTAAAATCCTGATTTAGGTGGTATCTATTTTGTTAGATCTTAATAGCTTTCCAACATTTCCCCTGAGGTATACATTCACTTTAGAAAGTATCCAGACTTCAAATTTTTGCGTGCTTTATTGCATTTTGAAATGAAATTCTAATCAATAAAATTAACTTTTGTCCATCAGTCTACACTCAGTTACCCGTAATGACATAGTGACATTTTTTCCCCAATATTTTTGCAAAATCATTAAAACCAAAAAAATCTGAAATCTCTTAAAAATTCCTAATTCTTAAATGATGCTGCTTTTAGCAACTGTTACACATTTATCACATTCTTCCTGGTATAGAAACATCTGTGAGCTGCCATCTTCAGGTATCTCCACAGATGTTGTTATGGATTTTATGTCTGGGCTTTGGCTGACATTTGCCCTGAAGGCACTCCAGCATTGTGTTGGCTGTTAGGTTCATGTTGTTGTGATACTGAAAGGTGAACCATTGCCCTAGTTTCAGGTTGCATGTACTATGGGGGTAGCTTTCTTAAAGAACCTCTCTGTATTTAGCTGCATTAATTCTATCTCTTAAATCTGACAAGTCTGTGTGTCTCTGTTGTTGAGAAGTACCCTCGAAGCATGATGGAGCCACCACCATGCATCACTGTTTGATGGTATTAGCCACATGATGAGCTGTGTCTGGTTTTGGCCGGACATGATTAAGGCTTAGACTTCTTGCCCAAGTGGTTCAGCTTTCGACTCATCAGACCAGAGAATCTTTTTCAGCATGCCCTTTAAATGCTGTTTGGCCGACTCCAGGCGGGATCTCTTTTACTCAAGAGTAACTTCTGTCTAGCTGTCGTACTGTAAAGGCAAGATTGATGGAGTGCTAAATAAGTTTTGAAGTGTGTGTGACAAGAAATAAGGGGGCGAGAAACTAAACATTTACAGCAGCCAAAGTCATGGATGGACGATTGCCAAAACGGCCAGAATGCTGACAGATTGGTTGTCTTTTGAAGTGCAGCGGGAAGGACATCAAGATGTCTGAGTGACAGCCAGAACTATCAGAAATCTGGCTGTTAAACGATTTCTGGCAAGACATAACTTTTAGTTCTTCCACTTTCAACAGCTCCTATATCCAATCCCACACAGGATGCTGTCAAGAGATCAGTTTTAACAGTTTCAATTGAATAAGACTGTTGTAAAACGTAAAGATGACATGCATCTTCCAGCCATCAGTGTCCATTTTTTCTTCTTCGTTTTTTTAGCTTGGAGTGGAATGGCGAAAAGAAATGCTGCTTTTCTGTTCATCGTCGAAACAGATAAGAATATGGGTCTCTTAATAACCTCTTTACAATTGTCACTCCACAAAACCAACAGTGGGTTTCATGCTTGTGTGAGCACCATGCTTTGGTGGACTAGTTGACTTCACCTGTTTTGAACAGGCTTCCATCGTTTTTAAAAAGGGAAACTACTCAAAAGACTTTCATTTTTTGTTATTTTTTGAAGGTCTTCACAGATGTCAAGGACAGCTGCGGCCCAGGTAGCAGCATTGAATACAGGTTTCAAAGCATTCAGGTTGTTGAGGGATTTCCTCTTTTGAGTGACTAGGACTAAGAGTGTCCTTTTTTGTCTGTTTTCTTTGGACGTGGACCACAAACTTCATTGTATGTTCACCTTGCCGCTACATAGTTTGATGGTGTAACTTGATTTTCAGCAGAGCAGTGAAACCCCTCTTTAAGTCCTCTGTGCTGAAATGATGATTTTAAAAAGTAGCACGAGTTAACACAATATAAGTGGTTAAAAAATGCAGTCTGTCAGTCTTAGTTAGTGATGCTTTATGAGTTGATGCACACTGAGCATCAAAGATGTACCTGTTGAACAATTCCTGGGAAAGTTTTTTTTTTTTTTTTAAATTCGTGAGCAGTGTTGGGCAAGCTACTTAAAATGTCAACTTTACAGTGATGTGTTTGGCAGTTTGTCCCTTTTGTTTTACCTGGGTCATGGGCATCAGGATGCTCTTGATCTTTCTTCCCTGAGCACCACCCTTCTTGCCAAAGACCTTGAGCAGTTTTAATGAGTGAGCATCCAGATCGGAGAAAAACTTTGGCAGCAAACCGACTGTCGTTATCCTCTGGAACTCAGCACATAACTTGACACAAAAATGGGTACAGAGAAATGTAACTATCAATGCACTGAAACTACCAATTAGTTTAACAATTATAATTTTCCACCAAATCTTGGAAAAATTGTTTGGAAACATTTTTTGGGTTCTACCTACACATTTAGCTGTATTGCTCATTCCACAGAAGCACAATCCTTATGTTCTATCTTGTTGTAAAGGTGACAAATCAGGCTTGAAACGATATATGATACAACATCAATTAGTATTATTACAAGGGAGGAATAACAAAAAAAAAAAGTTTCCAAACTATTTTTTAATTTAAAATATGAACATACTTTAGTCACTTATTCAGTTACTTCACGCACATTGAAGAGAGCTGGCCATCTGGTTTTAAAAACTGCAATCATGGGTGCATCTCGAAGAACTTCTTGCCTTCGATGAGAAAAGGTCTTGGCCATCATTGCTGCCACTGTGTCCTCATTGTTCCTTTTCTTTGCCTCTGAAATTAGGGCCTCTCTTATCTTTTCAAGTGTCTCTGCAGATTCACCTGATGGGTAGGAGGGGCAGTAATTCACCTCAGCTTTTCTGGGCTTCTTCACACCGTAAGCAGGACTGCTCTTGCCTGCAGGTTTATTTGTTAAGGAATTTAGTTCGACCTCTGGGCATCCAAGCCGCTTGAGCTTCTTTCTGTAGTTGACAAGTTTATACTTCAAACTAACTTTCCAGCCAACATATCCTGGTTCTCTTAAACAAGGATGTGATGATACAAGGGCTTCTGCTGCCTCTTCAAACTCACTATCAGTGGGGTACACTTTGTGCTGCACAGTTGCTTCAGCTAAACTGTCAAGAATAGCAGTTTTAAGTCTGATGTCAGGGTCGAGCAAAGATCCAGTTGCTTTGAATGCAGCATTGGCTTTTTCCAACTGCAGCTCACAATCATATGGGAATCGGGGAACAACAAAAACAACAGGCCATCCAGATGATCTTGAGGTGGCAGAATCAGGGGATGACAAAATGTCTGTGTCAAATGAGCCACTTAAAAGTAATGAGTCATCACCACAGCGCGATGTAGAAGGAGCTGAGTAAGGAGGGGGTGGAGTGTCACTAAGCAGGCCAGAATCAAACATTAGCTTTATGGTTCTTTTGTCCTCAATCTCTGATATAGAAGTCAAGTTGGTAAATTCAACAACAATAATTGAATTAACAACCCTCTGGTAAACAAAAACTGTATACAATAAGTCCTGATAGGGATGGAACGGTTTATATATTTAAAAAAAAAAAAAAAAAAAAGTTTGGTTAACCTGACTCGGTTCAGAGTGCGTGTGTCGTTCAGATCATATGTGGAGGCGTGCGTGTAATGCTATCATAAAATGCATCTGCAGGATATTTCATGTTTTAAGTCATTGTCATGAATAAAAAGTTTATGAGAGCAATTATCACATAGGCTTGAGTTGCCTAACTCACAAGGGGGATTGTCACAGGAAAAGAAAAAGACGAGACTAGATGGCCCTCTCTGTAACATGCAAGTGCTGTGTTCAGGAGCGTCTGAATCTTCTATACTAGAGAAAATAACCTGGTTTACATTGGCTATCATTAAGGATTTGTGTGTGCTGGGGACAAAATGACAAAAAGTGGGGGTGACACAAATATAAGATATTTTTTGTAAGGACCACAAGTGATAAATGCAGCTTCAGTTTTATTTTTTAGTCAGTTCAAAATGGTTCCATTGTATTTTGATGACAGTGAATAAATATTTTTCCTTTCGCATTTGTGAAGGATAGCTTAATATAACTCAACTTTAATGATCTATCAAATGTGAAACTGCCTCATTCTTTCAGGTTTTACATGACAACTGATGACTGAACTGATAACTGAAGTCACAAGCACACATATTTTATTTGCACTTTTTTTTATTATTTATATTGTGCTGTAGCTGTATTATTCAAGCATATTGTTTCTCTTTTTCATTTTAAACTTGAATGAATACAATACTTTCTGGTATTGTCATGTGATAGCAAGCTAGTTTAGCACTATGGTAACCTCAGTTTATGTCCATGGGGCACTTTTACAACTACCTCGGAATGCTGTTTTATTTATTTATTTTATTTTAATGCGTGTGTACGAACATGTTTGGTTGAATTCTGTATTCTCTGGGTTCCAAAAGAAATTTGAAATTCAAATCAGAGCATCGTCTGGAATGAACATACTCTTGAGTCTATAAGGATAATAGGATAACCTTGTTTGAATTGTGAAACGAGTTTGACTAAAAAACAATTTGGTTTTGTCTAAACCACATTGAATGGGTTAAATAGAACTGCATGATTAAAAAGAGACTAAAATACAATTTTCATTGACTAAAACTAGACGAAAATTGTCATTAATTATTCTGAGTAAAATAAGACTAAAATGCTAAGACTTTTCGTTGACTCACTTGACAGGGCTAAAAAAGGATGAGCTTGACTAAAACTAATAAAAACTAAAATAAGAGATTGACACAAAAACCAGAATAAGGCTAAATTTAAAACATGCCGCCAAAAACAACACTATGTTCCACCTACATGATGCACTGTGTGAATGACAAAAGATGGCAGGTGAGCAGTTTGAGAGCAGTTGAAGTATTTTAGGGGTCATCTAATTCTGTTTTATCACTGATCTCTAGAGACCTCCCATTCCTGGTTTGTGCATGAAAAAAACTACAGGAGACTTCTCTTCAGCTCGAGGAGGAGGAGATAGTGACTGAATTTACTTAAAGTCAACTATTCCTTTAAGGCAGGTGTGGTACTTTCACGTCACCGTTTCACCTGAGAAATCAGTACTGCTTCTACATAAAGACTACTCACATATACATACATTTGAAAAGTGCATTTTTGACAAATCTTGTACATTATATGCGCATTTTCACCTCTTGGAAGATCAGCAGATGTTTCGACAGTTTCTGGCCAGCAACACCTCCCTTCTTCTGGAAAATGGATGTCAGCCAAGGCAGAAGACTGTCCAACTGTGCCATGAAGGCTGTCTCAAGTGGACGTGTTGTAATATGCTGGAATTCAGCATTTATCTGTTAAACACAAAAGAAAATGACAAGACAAAGCACTGCGTTCAGTCACTGTTGAAAGGACAATCCATTAAAAATACAACATATTCCTTGAATATATATTGATCAATATCTTTCTTCATTAACTTAGGTTTAATCCATAATTAATGTGTTAGTACTCAGAGTGTTTCTTTACTAATAGTTGTTAATGCAGGAAGAGAAATAAACATTTCGTATCTACAACACTTGGTTGTTAAACAACCAAGTGTCGTAGATACGAAATGTTTGGTAATTTTTTCTCATCCTAAAAAACAGCATGTCTTTACCTCATCAATCTGGAAAAGTGCAGGCCACCTGGATTTAAACTCTCCAGCACCTGGATTCCCTTGCACCACCTCTTTTCTTCGGTAGGACAATGTTTTAGACATCTTCTCTCTAACATTATATCCCTTGTTTCTTTGTCTGACATCATTCAGAAGTTCATGTGACGACTCGTGCTCATGTGATAGTGCGGGTGGACCCAAACGAAAAGGGAGACGGGGAGAAGGGTTAAAGGAAACAGGATTTATTAAGGGAAGGTGGTGGAGTGATGGGCACCAGGAGGCAGAAATATAGTGAAGGGGTGCCGGTCGTGGGGGGTGCCGGTCGTGGGGGGTGTCGAGGGTGGTGCGAGGAGGTCCGGTGCTCGTGCGTGCCTCTGTGGAGGTTTTCCTGGTGTAGAGAGGGGGCCGTGACGAGGGAAACCGGGGTGGTGCGCAGGGGTCCGGTGCTCAAAGTTCGGTGCTCGTGGGGGGGTGCCCTCGTGAAGGATATCCCGGTGAAAGTGTCCGTGGTCGTGAACTCCCGTGGGTGACAAACGCTGGAGTGCTTGGAGGTGTGCCGAGTGCTGGAGCCGAGGAGGAGAACTGGAAACAGGCAGAGAAACACATCCCATAAACTCGAGAACGACAGAAATGTTGGAAATGCTCAGCGCGGCGCAGTAGCTCGTGGCCTGACTGTTACCCTGTGGTAGGTATCACAATCCTCTGGCGTCGGTCTTCTGTGAGACGCCAGTATTTAAGCCGGGCACAGCTGATGAGCCACAGCTGCCAGCGATCTCCCCTGATCGGCTCCGCCCAGCCTGCAGTGAAACAAAGACACACCCACCAAAACCCAAAGACAGACAAAAACCCAAAAACCCAGTGAAACAAAGTCTGGGATCCTCACAGTTCAACTCACACAGTTTCCAGACTTTCATCTGTTTCGCCAGCAGGGTGTGAAGGGCAATAGTTAACCTCTGCCTTTTTAGCCTTTTTTACGTTTTTGGCTGGGAGGCATTCATCACTGGATTTGTTTTTCAACGAATTTACAGTCACTTAAGGACAGCCAATATTTCACATCTTTGTCCTGTAATTTGCCATTTTATATTTCAGGCTAGTCATCCAGCCATAGTAACCAGTGGCAGCTGTCGCTCGCAAACAGGGACATTTTTTGACAAGTGCCTCTGCTACGTCATCCATGTGGTGATTTTGTGGACATGCTGCAAACTGGAAAATCTCTTCAGCCAGCCTCTCAAGGATGTTAGATTTCAGCCCTGAAGTAATCTTCAATGTCGTGCCAATTTATCTGAAGGTCTCATTTCCACGCTTAAGCTGCACCTCTACATCGTATGGAAAGCGAGGAATAATGAATTCTCATGGCCACGCACGTGTTCTCAGCTCGCTGTCTGAATGTGACAGAAGGGTGGTGGCTTTTGAGTCAGAGGAGGACAATGAGGATGCACTGTGAGATGACTGAATGTTGTCTGAACTTTCAGAAGACCCAGGAGTGCTTGGCGTATTCAGCCTTGAAGAAAATGGACTCATACCCCCAGCATTTTGAACATATACAAGCTTAATTGTACTTCTATCTTGAATGTCGTGCACCGATGTAATGTTCATAAAGTCATTATTGAAGTCAGGATCCATAAATTGAATGCAAAAGTCTCTTTCAGTTCCAAATGCATTGCGAATTGTATTGTGCAAGTCCATCAAAGTCTTTGGCTTTCCTGAATGGAGATCAAAAATGTGTTCACAAGAAAAAAAGCAAAACTATTGCTGCCACATTATCTGAAAAATACTGTAAGTCTATAAACTGGTGATATCAAAACATGACTAGTTTTGTTCCAAAAGGCACATTTCTTTGCATGACAAAAAGGATTCCTTGCATAAAAGTAAAACTTAAAAAGGAATATCATTGGAGTTATTGGCTGTCTGGACTTGTTTACTAATAAAACAGTAACTTTTTGTGGAAACAGTCAACGGTGTTGTTTTGCCGAGAACAAAATATTTAACACTAATAAACCTACAATAAGATCAGAATGGTTTCCCGTATTTTCCTCTGAATACAGTGGCTAAACATTAACAAGCTTGTAGGTATCTTCTAGAGGCCTACTGTAAGACCTAGAAAAGTATTAGGCAACAGAATGGTGACATTTCAAAAAGATCAAGCTGGACAATGTCCTTGCACTAAGCCTGGCTCGGTGAGGGCACATTATTAGGCCTCTGTGACTGAATAGCCTCTCCACTGGTGCACTGGTGGCAGGAACAGCGAGCACTCTCATAGCCACAAGATAGAGTCTCGGGAAGACTTTGGCATGCCTCTTCCAGAAACCTAGGCAGTCTGTCCTTTCAATGCAACCGCCTGTAAAATGACATCTCCAAATTAAAATGAATTCTGTTACTGACTCTTATGGAGTGTATATAAAGTTTGACGTTTGTTGTAAAGACAACACTCTCTAGTTTTAGCCACAGCTGTGACGACTCGTGATCAGTGACAGTGCGGGTGGACCCAAACGAAAAGGGAGACGGGGAGAAGGGTTAAAGGAAACAGGATTTATTTAAGGAAGGTGGTGGGGTGAAGTTCTTTGGGGTTGTGATCCGAGGAAGGGGGGTCCCGAGAGTGGTGCACGAAGAGCCGGTGCCTAAGAGTGCCTTGGTCCGTGGGGGTTTTCCCGGTGCAGAGAGGGAGCCGTGACGAGGGAAACCGGGGTGGTGCGCAGGGGTCCGGTGCTCAGGGTTCGGTGCTCGTGGGAGGGTGCTCTCGTGAAGGATCACCCGGTGAAGGTGTCCGTGGTCGTGAATTCCCGTGGGTGACAAACGCTGGAGTGCCTGGAGGTATGCTGAGTGCTGGAGCCGAGGAGGAGAACTAAGACAGGCAGAGAAACACATACTATAAACTTGAAGCTCGAAAAACATCAGAATTGCTCAGCGCAGTGTTGCAGCTCGTGGCCTGACTGTACCCCGTGGTAGGTATCACAATCCTCTGGCGTCGGTCTTCTGTGAGACGCCAGTATTTAAGCTGGGCACAGCTGATGAGCCACAGCTGCCAGCGATCTCCCCTGATCGGCTCCACCCAACCTGCAGTGAACAAAGGCACACCCACCAAAACCCAAAGACAGACAAAAACCCAAAAACCCAGTGAACAAAGTCTAGGATCCTCACAACAGCAATCAGAATCATTCTAGGTGCTACCAGTAGAAAGTTGTTCCATTTCAATAATCACAAAAAAAAAAACATTTTTTTGATCCTTGCCTAATTCTTTTCTTGAAAATAAAGGAGCATAAAGCAGCAGTAGGTGGTGGGAACTAAAACACACTGTAAACTTGTATTGCACTCATATTTCACATTTGAAAACAATACCTGTAAAATTGATCATTTGACACCAGTTTTTATACTGGAATATTCAGGCGTTTTATTGAGGGACTTTTGTTTTATCCACATCTATCCAAATTGGACACCACTGAAAATGTAAGGAAAAAGTGCAATATCTTTTGAATGCTTGAACCTACAGACGTCAGTGAGGGCTCTATTGAAAGCTTATACCCAGATGAATCCATATCTGGACACAGAGTCACTCTATTAGTTATAGAAATTCATATTTCATCATAAAAACTAAGATTGTTGGAAACAACTCGAAAGTAAGTAAAATACTGATGACAAATAGTGTCCATTAATCTCTGGCTTCTTCGTGTGGCGTTGCACACTTCACAGTATAACTTCCGGGTTAAAGAAAAAAACAAGTTCCGTTGTGTTGTGTTGCGGCTTATTTTGTAGTGTTGTGGCTAATTGTGTTGTGTTGCGGCTAATTTTGCAGTATTGTGGTTAATTTTGTAGTGTTGTGGTTAATTTTGTAGTGTTGAAGCTAATTTTGTAGTGTTGTGGTTAATTTTGTAGTGTTGTGGCTTATTGTGTTGTGTTGTGGCTTTTGTTTTGTTGTTACACTTCTGGGCCACCGTACAAAACTATCCCAAAACAAAGAAGATGGAGGACTGACTCATTTTGCACACTTTATGCACCACTTCTCATGAGCCGCTACACTATTGAATAAGATAACTGTCAAAAAGGTGTGTGCATGATTCTAACATTCATATTCATATTTATATTTCAATAAAAATCTTGTACCCAAAACTCTGGTTTCACATACGTGAGTCTGAAAAATTGTGTGGATTAGAATAGTTTTTATGTGAGTATGAATCTAAAAGCTGTGAGTGAAAATTCCTGTGAGTACAACTCCAATTTCTACGACTACAAAGTCTTCTCCTCTCTGTGGACACGAATTCAAGTTTGTGGGTACGAGTAAAAAAAGTGTTGAAGTGACGTCACACGGGGGAGTATTTGATCTGGCAACTATACCAAACGCTACATGTTCCAAATTCAAAGATGGCTGACAACGGTGTTCCGGGTGGAGCTACCAGCTCCACTGAGGCATCACAGGTATGGTATAAATGACCATACCTAATAAATATCCAGTATTTATTTATATATTACAGAAAAAAAAATACTATTTTAGATAATATACTATATAATAATCCACATCCACACTGTTTCCCGTGAAAAATTAACCATCTCTATATGACCTGTATATCACTTCTGTTCCTGCCTCAACTGATTGACTATTATCTAACACTTTGTTAAGAGTGAGACAGCTACTGAAAAGCTGCTGCAAAAACTTTAATATTGTAGTGTTCTTTTGCCTTTGTCATCCGATATATATTTTATAGGTTCCACAACTTTGAAATTGTCTTTGTAGTATTTTTTGCGCTTGAAGGATGTTGCCAAAGAGCAGCCCTTACTAATTGACTTATACACAGGATTAGATCTACACAAAGCAGATGCAAGTTCTTTAATAACTGATTGGTCAACTTGAAGGCTATAACTATTTAGTGTGTCTTGTATCACATTTGTTGTACTATGCAAACATGCTGTGCTCAACAAATACTGTAGTTCTTCCAGCAATTCATCAATTGCAGCACTCGGCACATAAAATTTTTTTTTTCAAGTTTTAATGACTGCAAGTTTTTGTTCTACTATATCTTTCTGATCATTTGTTGCATTTATATCTGACTGACTGCTGTCGCTGAATTCTTCATTGTCTTGAACACCAGGCTCTGCTGTTTCAGCCACAACACTTTCTTTGACAACTTCGTCTTTAAAATCTACAACTAAATGTAAGCTGTGCTTACGACTTTTGTGCGACTTGAATGTACTGTAAACATTGGATTTGTAAACACAGTCTTTGAACATACAAGTAACTGTCTCATGGTTTTTCAAATGCTGGGTTATATGTGCAAAATAATCACGCTGTCTTCCAAGTTCCCTAAAACCACATAACTGACAGGAAAAAGTGAATTCGTCAGAGTGCTTTAAAGCATTACAATGGACAAGTGTGTCAAAAGTGAATTCCAAGTCTTAAAAATGCATGGACAATTGGGATACACACGCTTAATACAATGGCCACGCCCCAAATGACTATGACTTAATCTGTAATGTTTAAGAATTTCTGATCATTTAGACGCCTCAGCACCACAGTCTTTACACAGCCACATGAACTGGAGAGACAAAGAGAAAAGTGGACAAGAAAATAATAAAAATCAAACATTATTGTTTTTACAGTCATCACAGGACCATGAACTTTGAAACCAATATTATACTTAAGTGGTTTTCTCAGAAGAGCTTGGAGTATGGCTATCAACACATGCTGATGCAAAGTTACTGTCCTAAAGGTATGTTTAAAAACACCCCACGAAAGCTTAGGGTCCATGTTTTATTGTTTGCTGCCGACCACGGGGAAGCCTCATGAAAAAAGAGCAATATCTCAGGTGTCACGAAAATAGTGATAAAGCAATTAATGTTGTCCTCCTGACACACAATATTTATGCTTTACTGATTTATACAATTTTAATATCTGTTTAAAATGACTTAGAACGATTATGTATGTACTTACCCAAACAATGCAAAGTTTTCAAGACAGCTGATCAATAATGGCAAGATTAGAGTCAGCACGGACACCATCAGTGACAAAATCTACAACATTACTAAAGCCTGCAACTAGTTCACCTTTTACCATTAAATATTTATCTGTGACTAGATCAGCCAGAAACATGTCCCACTAACAAACTGAAAACGCGACCAATCTTACTGGAAGTGGACATATTTCAGGCAATAATGTTATTACAAATACACTTAAAAAAAAAAAAAAAAAAAGTTTTCATGTGTCTCTCAGCGTGTGTGCGCATGTCCGCTGTGTCTATGTAATAACCAACAACCGCTGCCGCCGCCCCCCACAAAAAAAAAACAGAAATTGAGCACGAGACCTCTACCTCACCCCCAAACTTGAATGCTTGTGATTGTTCCAGTCATTTTCACAACATGCACGTATACTTTGATTGAGTACAAAGCGTGACGACAAATAAAAAGACTCATATCCACTGTCGCCGTAGTTTTCCAGAACCTCCAGTGATAACACAACCGTGTGGACAAATGGCAGCGGTCCAGTTAACTGAGCTATGACTGTAGCATGCTAAGGTACCGTGTATTTCACTGTGTCTCTTTGCTCCCGCTTTGCCCCATGAGGAAATGACACCCAGACAGTCACAAAACGAACTATGACTAACTAATATTATATCGGTGACATGTTTACTAGCCTGATATTAACTGGCTAGCTAAGGTAAAACTGCCCAATTCAGAACACATGCCAGAACCATAGCTAACTAATTAACTAAACTAGCTAACTAAATAACACACACCAAAGGTTGTAAAGTATGTACCAACTGAATTCGACAGCCCTGGACAACTTAGTGAGGATGTAGAGGGAGAGACACGGCAAAAGTGTGGAGGACGGCAATAGCTTGTAGTATGGCTTGCAGCGTTTGAACTGGCGGGTCGTTAATGAGCAGGCGCAGTAGAGGCATGTAAATGAGCATGCGCAAACAAGTACACGTTTTAAGCTCCATTTAACTGAGTAAAATAAGCTTGTTTTAATTTTGGTAGTAATTACTTAAATTTAATGAGCAGAATGAAATAACACAATAATTTCTATTAAAGTACACTTGATTAATATATGTGACATTTAAAAGGGCTCATAATCATTTTTTTCAGTGTACAACTTCCAGTAGCGTTACAATACAAACGTGATTGGACACGCCATGAAATATGTAGTTCTTCTTGAGGTTTACGACAAGGGTTGTGTTTTTGTATTCATAAACTAAAATAAAAGAATTGAAGTACTGACAAATGTGCTACTGTTAAAGTATAATACGTGTAGTATAAAATAAGTGTAATTGTGGTATTGTGGTATTTTTTGTGTGCTAGGCTAGTAGCTAATATAGACAGCCTTGACGAGCGAGCTGAAAGCTGCACAAAGCTACAGATACATTCCCCACTGCTGGCCTCTCAGTTACAATAGTCAGATTGTCCATCGCTGCGATCACAGTATGCATGCCGACATGATTATGCTAGTTTAACGAGGCCTTTGAGGGCTATGATTAAAGACACTGAGAATGCTCAACTTTATTGTAATCTTTCCTGGACACAGGATGGCCTTTTGGCATTTGAGACGATCAAACAGAGGTTACAAGAGGCTCCAGCTTTAGCGTTTCCAGACTACTTGAAGAATTTCTTGTTGTATGTTTCTACTTCCGCTGGGGGTAAATATGCATGTGCAGTTCTTTGTCAGCCGACAGGTATGGGGATCAGTTCTCAACCTATTTCTTATTACTCCACTGCCTATTCAGAAGTGGAGCTGGGGCTACCACTGTGTTACAGAGAAATGGTGGGAGTTTCCTTGATGTATGAGAAGGCATCATCTGTCATGATGGGTTATCCGGTGACAATTCTTACCCATCATAGCCTAAGAAATCTTTTGAACTACAGCAAATACACGTTGACTATGTCTAGGCTTAGATATTATCATAGGCTTTCAGAGCAGGAGGATGTTACTGTAGTGAGGTGTGCCACAGTGAATCTAGCTGAGAACTTGCCAGCTCCAGAGGATGGTGAACCACATGACTGTGTTCAAGAAGCAGAGAAGTACTCAAGGCTTAGATCAGATTTGCAAGCTCTCCCATTGCATGAGGCAGACTTGGAGTATTGGACTGATGGTTCTTGGAATTTTGTAGGGGATAAATTGAGTGCTGGCTATGCAGTGGTAAAAGCCTGGGGAACTGAATTTGTTGTTGAGAAGGCTGAAGTAATACCACAGCCTGCGTCTACACAGCTTGCTGAACTTGTTGGATTAACTGTAGCGTGTTTATTGGCGGAAGATAAGCGGTGACAATATATACAGATTCCGCATATGCACATAATGCGTGTCACTTGTTTGGAGCAGTGTGGAAAAATTGAGGGTTTAAGAAAACAGATGGTTCCTCAATACAACATCATGCTCAGATAATGAAATTGTTGCATGCTGTGATGAAGCCTAAAGAACTAGCGATAGCCAAATGCGCAGCACATAGAATGGATGCGTCAAGGGTTTCATAAGGAATCAAAGCGGCAGATGAGGCTGCAAAGGCAGTCACAGGAGCAGACAAACTGGGTAAAGTACTTTTGGTCACTTATGAAGTTGACTTGGAAGACAAAATCACGCTCCGGGATGTGATTCTAATGCAGGAATGTTACGAACAGGACAAAGACTCAGGTGCGGGACAACAAGGCACAACGACAGAGTCAGGAGATATGTTCTTTAATAACAAAAAATGCGCTTACAGGAACTAAGGTCACAAACCAGAACAAGGTAAACCGAGCTTTGGAAAGGATTCAGACTGAACTAAAAACTATAGCGAAGCGCTAGCAAATAACTGACTAAAATACAAAGTCAGGATAACTAACGGACAGAAACACTCACTGACAAACAAGCTAACTAACAAACAAGCTAACTAACAAATAGCAACACCGTCATTTAAACTGGTGTCGCGACGCACATTACTCAACCGGGGCTGGAAGCGAGGAAGAGGAGTTCAAAGCAGACGGAGAGAGGTGAGTGGCAGCGGTGGCGGGGCGGCAGCGGCAGACAGGTGAAAAGCTGGAGGAGTCCGATAGATGGGTTGTCCGGGTTATGGTGGAGGAAGACAGGCGCTCCAACTGGAATAGAGAAAATGGTTAGACTGCGGCCAACACTCAGACGGAAGAGCTGAGAAGATTAGACAGTACTAACAAGGCTGTTTTTACGATCTGGCGCCGTGTCATGGTCTGGAAGTGGCTTTTATCCGTTTGAGGAGATGCTGCAGGTAATCACTCCCAGCTGATCTCATCAGCTGATTGAACTGCTTTCACCTGTCATGCCACGCCGCCACTCACCAGGAGAGAAGAGGGAGAACTGCCACTAACTGCCAGCAGAGGGCGTAACACAGGGAGCTGCTTCTGCAATGAACAAACAGTTGTGGTTGTACCGAGGTGCCACACAAGGTCTTTGGTCTTTGGAGAAACCATGAGGGGCTGATAGTAGCACCGTCAGACCTGTTAGGTCTGATGATTCAGGAAGCTCATGGTTTGGCTCATGTTGCAAGAGGGGAGGTCCGAAGAAAGATCACAACGAATATGGTTTTTGGGCATCACACTTGTTGGGACAAATCGATTATGTCATCGGCAGGTGTGCTATCTGTCTGAAGAATAATGTTCGGAGGGGTGTGATGGTTCTACCTGGTCACATTCCGACTCTGAGGGGTCCTATGCGTGAGTTGGTTGTGGACTTTGTTGACATGATAAAACCAGTTGGAGGTAAGAGATATATGCTGGTTGTTGTGGACAGATTTTCATGATGGCCTGAGGCCTGTCCAACCAAGCGGAAGGACGCTCAGTCTGTTGCCAAGTTTTTGTGCAGAAAAGTTATAAGTAGGTGTGGACTTCCAGATCGAATATCCTAAGACAATGAGAAGGAGTTCGTGGATAAAACGGTGAGACTGATTTTGCAGAAACTGGGAATTAAACAGCGTCTTGGATCAGTCTATCATCTGCAAAGTCAGGAGATTTGTGAAAAAAATTTATGTTTTGTTGAAAAATCGCATTGTCAAAATCTGTTAATACACAGGTCTAAATTGGATAGCGGCGTTTCCACTGGCGCTAATGGTGTGTCGCTCAAGTGAGTTGTGTGATTTGCACATGACATCTCATGAATTGATTACGGGAAGACTAGTGCCAACGCCTTGTTTGCATACGACTGGAAAGGGTCTAAGCCTGGCTCTTTTGGAAGATGATATGTGAGCGTATGTTACCTATATGGCTACTCGGCATTAAGGAATATCCACGTATGTTTCTGCCAGGCAACGACAGGAAGAGGGACAGGAGAGACTTGATGAGCGAAAGAGAAGCACAGTGTTACCTGGAGACAAGGTGTTCGTGAAGGTGTTTAGAAGGAAGTGGTATAACAAACATTGTGAGTGATCATTTGAAGTTGTTTGCAGTACTGGAACTGCAGTTCAAGTCAAAGGGTCTCCAATGTGGTATCATTTGTCTCATTGTGTAAAAGCGCCAAGGGAAGAGGCGCCAAGGGAAGAGGCGCCACGCTCACAGAGCTGAAATGATGAAGGCTCCAGACAGCCAGAAGGAGATGTGGAAGAAGGTGCAGGAGAGGTGATGTTGGTTCCGTGCATGCTTCTGATAATGCTAGGAATGACTCTGCAGTCAGTGGACAGGAAGGGAAATTTAGTCACATTGAGTTCCAATAAGTCCCAGGTACAGCGCAGTCCTTTCCCGTGGAATGTGAAACGTCAGAGACTGAAAAGGGCTGTGAGTCTGTTGGACAGGAATTTGGAGATTCAGTTGAATGAAGGAGTCTAAGACCAATTCGAAAGAGGTCCAGACTAAAATGCTACGAGGATTAGGGCTGAAGTGACTGTAGGGAAATCAGTTCAGCTTCCATGTCAGTGAACAGGAGATAACAGTGGTGAAGGGGAGTTTAGAGTCTAGTGGGAAGATAGCCATGGTAGGGTTTTGGATCTGTCAGGGACATCACTATCGAAGAAATATGAACCGGCAACCTTCTTGCTGTGAGGCAACAGTGCTACCAACTGCGCCACCCTGCAGCCCCATTTTGTAAGATCAGTTAGAAAATGTAATTGTCCATGTGTAGTGAAAGTTTCATCACCCAGCACATGGCCCTCAATTTTAGAGGCAGTCCCAGAACCATTATCTGTTATATGTCAATCTTCTGCACTATCATGGCTGCTGTATCAGCAGCAACCCTCAAATGATGGCTTTGGTAGTAAATCAGTTTAGACCTGGACCTACTTGTTCTTGGTTACGGGATTTGCCATATGTGAATTTTCTTGATCAGAATGATAATGTGTTGACAGTGTTTCCTGATGCAATGGAAGTGAAGTCAGTGAGAGCAGAAGACTGTTTTTGCTCAAATGATACTCATAATGGACCAGGGATGTTTATGGGTGTGGCAGATTGTGATAGGTATATGATGCAGTTGGGTAAACGTAACCATAACGATGTTGAGGTTTTGTATAAAGTTACTTTTTATTTACCTTTTCAAAAGCAGAGTAAGACTGTAATGGTGCGAGACCAAGTATGAGGTTTTGGCCATTCAGAAGGGACAAGCACCTAAAGAGGATCAATCAAATGCTATTCCTAAGAGTAGGAAGAAAAGAAAAATGGCACAGTTTCATAATTTGGAGTCTTATCATTAGAGGATAAGTATAGGAGAGAAGTGGGGTATAAGATTATTTCCATGGTATGGTGTGAGATTTTTGGCAGACCATATTGATAATAGGGCTGCAAAGTGGCGCAGTTGGTAGCACTGTTGCTTCCCAGCAAGAAGGTCGCTGGTTTGCGTCCCGGTGGGGGCACTGGGATCTTTTTGTGCAGCGTGGGTTCTCTCTGGTTCTCCGGCTTCCTCCCACACAGTCAAAAAAACATGTTGTGGGTAATTGGTGATTCTAAATTGTCCGTAGGTGTGAATGTGAGTGTGCATGGTTGTCTGTCTCTAAGTGTAACCCTGCAATAGACTGGCGACCTGTCCAGGATGTCCCCTGCCTTCGCCCTAAGTCAGCTGGGATAGGCTCTTTTTGTACAGTGTTGTTGACCTTTGCGAAAGTTATGATCTTGAGATGGGTTGGAGCCTGGAGATCAGGTTTAGTTGCCATTACTACATGGGACTGACAATGATGATGACTGCTGGAGAAATATCCATTTTGCTATTTACTTTTGTTATAATTTTAACATTTTCTGATATTATTTAGCTAATTTTTGGGTCCTATTGTAGAATTTAATGGGGGGAAATAGAGAAGGTGATTATAACTTAGAATGTTTGTGTGTTTAGAATGATGTTTAATTTGCATGATGTTTACTTTGCATGATGTTTAATTTGCGTTTTGTTTTTGCAAAGATACTGGTGTTTTCTTTTCTTTTCCTCCTAGGATGAGATTGGGTGAGGACCACTGTGAGGGTTACTGGTTGTACAGAAACCCTGATGTTCTGAAGGAATTCAGACATTCAACAATGGACAATGACAACTGACCAAATGGACATGAACAAGGACTGTGCAGGTTAAGAATACCATCAACACTACACAAGGAGTCGACACTGCTGAGGAGCTGAAGTAGGATTCATTTTATGTTCTCCTTTGCAGTATGATTTATTTTATGTTTCCTTTTATATACATATATTTTATTTTATTGGTTTTTGCTGGGGCTGCAAGGTGGCGCAGTTGGTTACCACTGTTGCCTCGCAGCTAGAAGGTTGCCGGTTTGCGTCCCGGTGCGTGGAGTTTGCATGTTCTCCCCGTGCAGCGTGGGTTCTCTCCGGGTTCTCCGGCTTCCTCCCACAAGTCCAAAAACATGTTGAGGTTAATTGGTGATTCTAAATTTTCCGTAGGTGTGAATGTGAATGTTCTTGGTTGTCTGTCTCTAGGTGTAGCCCTGTGATAGACTGGCGACCTGTCCAGGGTGTCCCCTGCCTTCGCCCTAAGTCGGCTGGGATAGGCTCCAGCCCCTCGCGACCCCTGTGAGGATTAAGCAGTGTATAGATAATGGATGGATGGATGGATGGTTTTTGCTATATTAGATTTTATTGCTGTATAATATTTAACTTTTGTAATATTTTCCTTGGAGTATTGTGTTTTTGTATGGGGTAAATACACAGGAACCTCAGATGTTTTTTCTTCTTCGGTGCCTAGGGATATTGGGGCTAGGCAGGGACAGGTCCACTGGAAGGTGCGATGGGTCGGCCAGCCTGAATTTGGACATTGTTTGATTTTATTTTCCGAGGTTTCTATATGTATTTGCTTAAAGTATATCTTTATATCAATGTTTAAAGGAAATTCCTCCTTTTTCTAATTGGATTGGAGTATCATATGTGGTTGGCAAGGGCAGAGGAACCATGAGAGAATTTTGCCGTCTAGATTGTTTGATGGAAACTTCAGGTATGATGGCTGCTTGATGGGTTTTTCGCTCTCACACTCCACAAATTTGCTGCAATGTTAAGATTATGCTATAGCAGTACGCATACATTGGAGGAAGTTATTTTTTTACATGTGTAAAATGTATGTGTAACTTTTTTATTTTTCAAGACTCTGCATAGTCTTGAAGGAGAAAAATATGTGGTGTCTGACACAGTACTCCCAGTAGTCTGAAATGTTTTGATAAGTTGAACAGGTCAAAGATCAATGAAGGGAGTCGCCCCATAGCCTAAAGTTGGGGGGTTGACCATAACATGGTTTGAATTATTGGTTCTTCTTTTTAAAAAAAAAACTCCCCTATATAAGCCAGTGGTTTTGTCTATTCTGCAGGGTGATTCTTTTTGGCTTCGAATCCTCTCACAGACGTCTGAGACATTGTACTTGCTTGAATAAACTTTTTTATACATCAGCGGTGAATTTCTTCAGCATCTTCACATCATCACGACACAATAAACAACATTAGCTCTCTCTGTGAAACAGGCTAGATTTACCCCTCTTCCTCTGGTTTGAGTTATGTCACGCCTGCTGCCGCCAGGGCCAAGTAGTGGCAGTCCTCTCTCTCTTCCTCCCTCTCCTCCTTCCTCGCTCTCCCTTTCCCTCTCCATTCAGGTGGGCGTGTGCTGGTGCAGTGACTGAAGAGAATGGGCAGATGAGTCCAATCTGCTGATGACGCAGGCGTGTGTTGGCAGCAGCTGTGCCTCCTCTACAGACCAGCATTTAAGCTGCGCTCAGTCCAAAACTCGTCGCCGGACCGTAAACAGTCTTCAGTCAGTCCTGACTCGCTTGTTTATTCTCAGCTGTTTTCCTGTCGATCGTAAACTAATCCTGTTTTCTCCGTCTGCAGTCCGGATCCACCGCCAAGCCACTCTGTCAGCCGGCGACTCCTGCCACAAGGAACCGGATCCTCTCTCACCTGCCTGCCACCTGTCCGTTCTCTTCAGTCCGTCCGTCCCGACGCCCCTCATCAGCCATGGCTCTGTCCACCAACCGGCATCTGCTCTGCTCGCCTTCCACTCCATGGTTCCCCCGGCGTCTGCCACTGGTCTCCACCCGCCTTCCCACCGCTGTGTCTGCGACGCCAACCTTCTTCCCCTCCCTGACTCCATTACCAACCCCACTCCCTGCTTCCCCTCTCTCCTCGTTCGGCTCCCATCAGGTCTGTTAAAGCCTAGCATTCTGTTTGCCAGATTCATTAGCCTACCAGCCTCTTTAGTGTTTGTTTTCTCGCCTGTCCGTATTTAGCGCTAACCCTGGTTTTAGCAGTTGTCTGCCAGTTTACTTATTACGTTAGTCACTTAGCCTCGCTAACACCCTATAGTGTGCTTCCTGTTTTGCTTCTCTCTTAGTTTACATTCGACTGTGCGTTTTGTGCCCCGTCTGCTTCTAGTTCCTGACTTGGTTGTACCGAACTCGGGTTCGTGTCTTTTGTATTATATTTACTCAGTCTGACCACTAGCGGACATAGTTTGCCCTGCCAGCAATTGTTGAGTTTGTACTTTGTTTCAGTGTGTAAAATAAAGCTTTTTGTTTTATCAACCTGCATGTCGTGATTTGTTGCCTTGCACTTGAGTCTCTGAACCAGTCCGTAACAAGTTACCTCCCTTTCTGATACAGACCCCTGATCAACTGGCTCTTCGCAGAACCATCACTCAGATGCTATGCTGTTCTGCCTGCCAACTGCTCCCTGTTGAAAACACCTGCGTTTATTGCTTCCTGTGCCTCTGCTTAATAAGAAATCAGTTAGCTTATTTTACAAATTGTCTCACAGTGATTAGCACTGTGGGGAATAAATAATGTTCACAGCATTGTTGCACTCCAGAAAAATATAATCTCTGTGATTTGAAATATCAAGTTGAGCAATGGAAACTAACACTATTCATATATGTTAACACTTAAATACTACAGATTTAATATCATTAACTAGTCATTTGTCTGAATCCCCCTCTTTTCAATTTGTGGAAATCAAAAAATAAAAATAAAAAAGGGAGAAAAAAATTCAGTCTAAATCTAATCTACTGACATAGTTTAAACTCAGCTAACTGATTTCAGCTGTAAAAATCCAAGGGAAATAAAAGAAAATTCTAAAATTCAGGTCTGAGCATTCGGGTAGTAGGGAAAGCAATTGAGCCTGGTTTATATCAATGAGTCTTTATTTAACACTAGAATTCAAAGCTGTCAAAAAAGGGTATAATCTGCACAAGGAGTCCTAATCCACAACTGTATAGCAGGTAATTAATTACGAAAGAAGCCATTGGGAGATACTATATTAGTGAATCATGGAGCAATGCTTAATTTGTAATAATTTAAACTTTCTTTAGGACCTGACCCTGATTAATACTGATCCCAACACTGAGCCACACAATGGTAGCAAAAAAAAAAAAACAAAATAAAAAAACTGTTAAGGTACATTTTAATGTGATAAATGTCAGTATATCGCCAGTGAAAAAGCCACAATAATTTTAAACGAAACTTTTCTTTTGCTTAAAGTTGTAAATGTGTACAAACTCAATATACCCTTCAACAAAGTGCTTTGCATTTGCTTTGTTTGAAATGTCTTTTTACTCAGCCTCCGAAGGGTCATGGCGAGGATTTTTTATTATTGAGGACTACTTTTGCCTCTCAATAACCTTTACATTACAGCTCATCCATAAAGAAAGGCTAAGGCAGGGGTGTCAATCTCAAAAACACAGTGGGCCAAAATTTAAAACCTGAACAAAGTCACGGGCCAACATTGAACAAATGAACCTTTTAATATGGACCGAAATAAATTTTGCTTTAACATTGAATATGGAACAAGCAACGCTGATTACCAGACATTATATATAACTTAATAGTGGAGACATGAAAAATCAAATCATAAATAAAAAAACACATCAATGGCATTCATTTATTAAATAAAATTTAAATAAAATTATTTTCTATTCACAGCCTTCTGATTTAAATATCAAAATACATTTTTACACTGGCTAATAATTTTTAAAATTAAATAATAATAAATAAATCAACCATTCAAGCCCATGCCTTGGAATAGCAAGAAAAAGTGCATAAAGAAAATGTTAATTATTGCTCAGTTTGCTACACACTGATCTACTCTGATGTGCCCAAGCCAGATACCTGGCATCTCTTCTTGGATGCTAGTTGATCAATGTCTGGGCTCAGGCTCTGAGCTGAAGAAATCCTCAGTATCGAGCAAAGGTGTTCATCAGTCAGACGTCTCCTGAGAGATGTTTTGGTCATCTTCATCGTGGAGAAAAGTTGCTCACACAGGTAAGTGCTGCCGAACATGGAGAGCATCTGAGCAGCTTGGGTGCGGAGCTGAGGCATTGTGTCAGGTATGAACTGTGGAAACTGTGCGGCGCCTACAGCATCATACTTTGACTTCAGCGTGTCGTTGCACTGGAGTTCAATCAGTTCCATTTGGATGTTGGTTGGTGCATTTTCCACATCAATTGCAAAGGGATTACTAAGCAGTTCAAACCTCCATTTCTGGACATCAAAGTTGGTAAATCGCCGGCTAAAGTCAGCGCCGAGTACGCTGAGTTTTTCAGCAAAATGTGCGCATGGCAACATGGCGGTAGAGATCTGCGTGTTTATGGTTTGACAGCAGGGAAAATGGCCAAGGTTTCTTTGCAGCATCTGATTCTCCCACAGGCACAGTTTAGTTTTAAAGGCCCTCACTGCAGCGTACATGTCTGTGATGATGCGCCCCCGCCCCTGAAGCTGCAGGTTCAGCGCATCGAGATGGCTCGAGATGTCACAGAGAAACTTTTGCTTGCGGAGCTCTGCTGTATCCTTCCTTTTGGTTTCCAGGAACTGACATATTTCCTCACCGAACTCGAAATATCTGTTCAGTACTTTTACTCTGCTTAGCCATCTCACTTCTGTATGCTACGGAACCTCTGCGTATTCCGAACCACACTCCTCCAGAAAAGATTTAAACTGGCGGTGATTCAGACCTTTGGCTCTTACAAAGTTAACTACCTGTGTTACTGTGGTCATAACATGTTCCATCTTTAGGGCTTTGGCACACAGTGATTCCTGATGTATAATGCAGTGGTAAACAGTGAGCTCACCTGCACAGTTCTCTTCCCGCATCTTCTCCCGAACCCTGCCCACCAGTCCGCTCTTTTTACCGCACATTGCTGGCGCACCATCTGTCGTTAATCTAACGAGTTTGTCCCACGGCAGCTTCATTTCAGTTGCACATTTGGAAACCTCCTCAAAGATTTCCTTTCCCATGGTTGTGCCATCCCAATAGCTCCTCCGTAACACACAGATTTGAGTCCACTCCACGGATGAAGACTGACAGTTGAGCAGTATCAGATGCATCGCTGCTCTCATCAGCAGCGAGGGAGAACGCAACGAAATCTTTTCCCTTTTCCATCAGCTGGTCATACAGATTGTTGGCAAGATCACATGTGCGATTAGCTATTGTGTTCCTGCTCAGGCTCACGTTGGAAAATGCTTGCTTTTTCTCTGGCCATACGAGGTCACAAACTTTCATCATGCACTTCTTCACAAACTCTCCCTCATTGAAGGGCCGGGCTGATTTTGCGATCTCTCCTGCCACAATATCACTAACCTTTACAGCAGCCTCACTTTGTGATGTGGCTTTTTTGAACATATTCTGTTGTGAAACCAAACTTTTTTTCATCTCCTCTACTTTCTGGCTCCTTTGAGTCATGTTCAGGTCCTTGTATTTGTCATGGTGTTTCGTTTCATAGTGCCGTCTAATGTTGTACTCCTTTGTAACAGCCACGTTGACTCCACAAACAAGACAAACAGGTCTGTCTTTTACATATGTAAACAGATAGTCTGCCTCCCACCTGTCCAGAAAGCTCCTGTTTTCTGCCTTTCTTTTCGCCATTTTTGGGAAGGGGTAGCACAGTGACAGTTGTAGTGTGAAGTCACTATGCCAACGGTCACAGAGGAGAGGGAGTTTCTGGGTCCTGTCCTGATTGACGCGCCAAAACAACAACAGGGCATTATGGGATTTGTAGTATTAGCGGTGAATGCGCTGTACAGTATAATACCGGGGGCAGCTCTAGTAGTCATTTGGCATTGTCTCGCGGACCAGAGTTTGACACCCCTGGGCTGTATTATTATACTATAACTGTCACTACTTGTGTCTTTGTATCTTCAGTTGTGTCTGTACTGTTGCAGTTAAAAAGAAAACGAAGGAGCTGGTTCAAGACAAACTGTAGATCTGATTATGAGATTGTCAGTCTTGGGGTGACATAGCTGTCACTGTGATCACCGCCGTAGCCTTAGCTTGGCTTTGCTTGTTGTGATTCTGGCTGTGACACAGTGGCTTTGAAAAGCTGTAACAGTGACCATATACGGCCGTTGTGCTGATGCAGTGATGATTGTGCCGTCCAGGTGTTGTATTGAAGTTAGTGATTAACTGGTCACAGAAGCACATATCCATTGCTCCATATATGTGTAGCAGTCAAATTGAAAAACATAAACCATATATCCAGCAAAGCCAGGCAGGTCAGCTGTGCTTACAAACAGCGGCTGGATCCAGTCAGATATTTGCTTTTTATAATGAGTAATGGGCACTAAAATGCATCATGTGAACTACCATACGTCTTTTTATTGTAGTATCTGTTAGTGTTTTTCCTTAACTGGGATTGTCTGCTGACAACGGCACAACACTTGGAGCTTAAAGTCAACCTGGGAAACAACTGAGGTACCTCCAAATTGAGCATTCCCTTACAATTTGTAATTTCCTGTGTGAACTGCAATGAGGGGGCCACTGAGAGGAAGGGGGCAAGAAGTTAGTGGAAGACAAGTTGGTCATTGAGACAGCAGAAGTTGCTTCAAGGTGGCTATGGGGAGAAGAGCCACAAGAGGCTTGACTAGCCCCCAGTGAGTCGTCTAGGTGAAGGTTGTAGCGGGTTTGACCAGAATTAATAAGGTGGGGTGCCAGTCAGAGACAAGTCTGACAAAATAAGAAAAATAGTAACAAAGGAATTAGGTCAAGGCGCAGTTGGTAGCACTGTTGCCTCGCAGCAAGAAGGTTGCCGGTTCGCGTCCCGGTGGGGGCACCGGAATCTTTCTGTGTGGAGTCTCCATGTTCTCCCCGTGCAGCGTGGGTTCTCTCCAGGTTCTCCGGCTTCCTCCCACACAGTCCAAAAACATGCTGAGGTTAATTGGTGATTCTAAATTGTCCGTAGGTGTGAATGTGAGTGTGTTTGGTTGTCTGTCTCTAAGTGTAGCCCTGTGATAGACTGGCGACCTGTCCAGGGTGTCCCCTGCCTTCGCCCTAAGTCAGCTGGGATAGGCTCCAGCCCCCCCGCGACCCTCGTGAGGATTAAGCGGTGTATAGATAATGGATGGAATTAGGTCAAACCATACAAAATTGGTAAACACGCAGACAATGAATGAATTTCAGCATAAGAAAACTAAATGCTCAACAAACACAGACCAGACCACAACTCAATGCAGCAGTGTATTTACAAGTCAGTGAGCAATGTACAGTGAATCATATAGTTTTTACAGTGAATGGTGACAAATATACTCAGTCCAATCCAGTGAAGCGAAAATCAGTCCCGTTTCCCCACAGCTCAGTTCAATCCAGTGATCCCCCCCACAGCCCAAAGTACATTCAAAACTTCGCTCCAGTTTTTACCACGGATCCTCGAACCAAACTCAAAACAGGAAACAAAAGAGGTTGCATGACTGGGGTACCATCTTTTAGTGCAGTGCAAGCAGTTAACCAGGCGAATATATGCATAAATATCGAGGTACTCACAATACCCGGGACCTGTCGCTCAGTCAGCCGGTGCGACACACCGACAGAACTGATGTCGGTTGGACCGCGTCGGCTTTGCTCCGCAGATGCCGGCAGCTCCTGGCAAACTCCAAGGAAATGTTTATTCCTCCTCGATTCCGTCTGCTGACGCTCCTGTCAAAGAGGATCCTTCGGCTGTATGGTCCTTCTCTACCAGCTGGCTTCTTCCAGATTCGGAGATTTCGACAACTGTGTAATGTTAGAAACACATTATAATTCCATTCCAGTTCCACACAACTGCAAACAAGAACCTCCATAATAAAAACACAATTAAAAAACTACCTTGCTAGGATTTAGATTTTAACTGCTGCATTGGATAGCTTTAGATTGCACAGTGCTCCTTATAAGGATGTAAAGTTGTGTCTTTTTAGTCCCTTGCTACTCTCAAAGTCGCTTGAATGCTTTTAGAAACTGGCCTTGAGGTCTTGACTGCTGTGCATCTGTTGCATCATGCCAGCAACCAGTGTCAAAGTACACAAAGATTTTATCAGCACATTACTGAGAGATGAATGATGTATCAGAAGCAGCAGCAGCTCTGCAGCGGCCACTCCTCCATTACCAGTGATACCCGCCGCAGCTCAAGTGGGAGTGCAGCCCCACACATTTCCATATCAGAGGAGATGTCTTTGAATTTTATGAATTTTAATTGCACTCGTCCTATCATACCATCACGTTTGCTCCTTTTGGAAGAGCTGCTGAGACAGACCTTCCATTCAGAAATCCAGTTGTTGTGTTTTTATCTGATTTTGTGCTTAGTACAGATAATAGTACAGCACAGATCAATCATACAGATGCATCCTCACTGCATATAAAACTCAACACTGTTTTCCTTTGAAAAGGAAAGCAACGAATCGAAGGAAGCCAGCTCATGGGAACAATTTGCAAAAAGGCACTTTAAAGCAGACACTGCAAAAGCTGCAACATAAGAAGCAATCTACTAATTTAGAAGAATTTGGAGAGAATATTTATCATGTATTGAATTAAACAAGAACAACCACAGCTTCCTTTTTTGCAGCGACGCTGATGAAGAGGCCTAGTTCTGTTGAGCCTCATATTCCTTCAGCTCTCAGTAGAAATAACTTCATGAGCTTTTTCATTAATGAAATTGTAACTATGAGAAAAGAATTTTGTCATGAAATACCTAATTTATGTCTAGACTACATCTCTCCTATGAATTTCCCTGAATCAACATCCTCTATACCATAGACATGTCTATTTAGACCCCAACCCAGCAAGACTATTTAATGGTGATCTAAGCTTGAAGTGTTTACTAACCCTGATCAATATCTCTTTTAAAGCCTATCTACTGAAGGTTTTTAAGACTGCTTTAGTAAAACCTCTACTTGATAAAGTCTATTTTTGATTCTTGTGTTTAGTCAACTATTGATCTACATTCAACCTTCCTTCATTTCTAAAATCCTTGAAAAAGCTACTACAAATCAGTTATGTGACAATTTGCACAGAAAAATGGTTTATTTTAATGTTTTTTGACAGGATTTCGAGTATTTTATTGCAGAGAAACGGCACGGGTTATAGCTTCAGAAAATGCAGGCATAAACTGACTGTGAATAGAGTGACTAGACTGAGAAATTGCAGGCAGTACTACAGGTAGTCTAAGATATCTTTATAATTTTTTTTTCCCCCCATGAGGATGTTAGTCTTCATTTTCTGCTGCAAAACTGTCTGATTGCACCTCTTTATCATTCTGCTATAGGGTAGAAAAGCTCTGGTTTGTTTTTATGTCTTTAAACCAATCAGTGGTCAGGGCTAAACCTGGGATGCATCAACAGTGCCCCCTCAGAATATTGACCTTAGAACTATTTTGTTGGTACAAATTGTCAAGTCAACATCCATTGAGCAAAAGTGCTTTCCAGAAGAGGAATAAGATTGTTATGAATTTAGTTTAGTTATGAATGAGTTTTAAAATTAAGATTAAAACCCTGCAGTTATTTTTGTATGAAAAATGTCAATAAAATGGATAACACCAAATAAACCAAGCAGGCCTGCCTTACTGCATGATCCAAATCCTCACTATACTTGAAATTTTCAGTGTGGTAGGTTGCTAGAGCATAGGTTGTTGTTTCTTATAGTGAAGGGGATTTTGAAAATGCTAGAGAGCATAAAAGAAGGAGTAAATCATGTTCAATGTGTTGCAGGCTTATACTCGCAATCTACATCTGGTTAGTCAGGTTATAAAGGCAGTGTCATATCGTCACATACCAGATGTGAATGAAGCAGAAAACAAGCATGTATGCAAATGAAGCATGGCAAACTGAATTCAAGTTAAATACTACTTAGTACACCTTTTAGTTAGCATTCATAGTTGTGTATAAGATAAAACTGGGGACAAATACTGTAATCCTTCATTACTTCATGATTACTGTTCCATTACTTAATACTTTACCAAATAAAGTCATTTTCTCTACTCAGTTGATGTAGCTGTTGCCATGAGTGCTGGAACTGCACTGATATTTCTAAATTAGGTTGTCTTTTCGTAGAACTTACATTTCATTTTGTGTAGAGGTTTCACAGTACTAAAGTACACTACTACTGCTGAGCAATATTTTTTAAAGTAAAATAGTCCAAATATTTACAGGTTGAGGTTACAGAAGCATCGTAAAAGTTTACAGGGGGTGTTGACATGATGTGATTTCTGCCCAGTGCTCTGAATGTCAAAGTGAAGAAATTCAATGAAGCGCGGGTGATGAGGTGTATGGCGCTGGTCATGGCGACACGCAGCAAGAGTGTGTGCGAGTGATTGTGGGAACTGCGGTTTTATCTGTGGTTTTATCTGTGGTTTTAACGCCCGTGTGTCGTCTTTTTAACACTTTTATACCGGAGTCATCATGGATTTAGTCAGTGTTTTTTTCCTGAACTTGGTCGCTCTTGGGACTGCCATCAACGTCCAGCAGAGCAACCGATCTGACAGGCTCAGATACAGCCGTGACTTTCTTATCAACTGCAGCAATTCAGGGGCAGTGATTTCACCTGATGGTATCCCGCCAGAGATCCGGAGGAATCGGGCTGGAGGCTCTCGTTCAGACCGGCTGACACCAGAAGCAGCGAGGCAAACAGCCCCTCACAGATCCAGAAGCCCTCGGCGGCAGCAGACTGCGGTTCGAACGAGGAAGCGTGGCCGGAGAGGAGGGGTGCGTCAGCGGCTGCGGAGACTAGGACTCCGCCGCTTACCGCTCCCCTCAATTATCCTTGGCAACG
>NW_007577823.1:126876-146783 GCF_000690725.1 Stegastes partitus
TTTCTTAATATGCTGTAGGTGAACGTGTTGGGGATAATATACTGTATTGTAATTTATGATGACCATGTATGTATGTATGTTTGTATAATTTGTATTATCATGTGTGCCATGTGAGATTTTACTGTGTGATTCTAACTTTTGCTGCAAACCAAATTGCCCTCCAGGGACATTAAAGATTTTCAAAGTCAAAGTCAAAGGTAAATGGCAGGAGTAATTATGACTCCACTTCTTAAGGCTGTGCAGCCAAGGCTCTCCGATGTGAGATATCCTGGGTATATTTCCAATGCAAGATTGTTCGTCCCTGTGATTTCTGCCTGCCTCTTCTCCATGGCATCTCAGATTGAGTATGAGGACTTCCAACTGGGCATCAGCCTGATCAACTGGTGCATGTAACTGGATCACAAACATTATGGCAATGAAAAACAATATATATATAATATATGGCTCATCAAAATGGGTGCCAACGGGGCTACGAGAGGGGTCCATGTTGGAGATGCAAAGCTTCCTCACTCTTTGGTTTGGGATTGGATCCAAGATGTACTGGCAAAGCAATGTCCCCAGTGGGCGATGGGACAAGCCCACTGGTGCGCAAGGCGTGGTCCCATGAATGACAAGTGTGGGGACCATGACAGCCCCCCCACAGTGACCAATGTTGAACATAAGGACCTGTGCAGTAAATACGCAGACCTCAGTCTATGATTGGTGTTTATAATACCTGGGGAGCACACCAAGGACTGAGGATCCTCAAGTGATGATCGAATCAGTGACCTTCTCCAATTTGGCAATCAGGGTAGAGAATGAGGAGGTTGTGCTGTCACCACAACCTGTTGAAGCTGAAGCGGGGGCCACTGACACAGTTGATGGTAATGAGGGCATAACTGAGGAGAGCGATACAACGCCTCTGGTACAGGATCTCCAGGACCCAGGTGAAACAAGTAGAGACCTGGACCCATTAAGTATGGAGGTTCTCCTGCCCGATCCTGAACGGGTCAACAACTTTGAGTTCAACTGCGAGTTTGAGTTCAACTGAGTTCAAGGCTTTTGGACTGGTACTGGCCTGACTCAGCACAAGCGATACAACCATCCAGTGGAGCTGAACAGGGAAAGGATTGAGAGGAGAGGGGCAATAACTAATGAGAGTAAGGGTACCAAGCTGTTGAGTGCAGAAGAAGTGGCCATAGTTGTTAGGCTGACACTGAAGCAGGAAGGCAAGTCCAGAATTAATACACTCATAGCTCAGGAGCTTAAGACTGAGAAAACAGCAGAACAGGTAAGGAGTAAACAGAGGCTACTGCTAGCTGCTTAAGCATGCCATGGCCCAGATGATGATTTAGAGATGCTTCCACCACCCCAGAGGCCCCGACTGTTCCACAACCTCCCCCAAACTTAAGCCATCTTCGGCTGAGTGGTGCATTGGAAAGGGTGGAGATACAAGACGGTGAGAATGAGATGAGGGCCACGGCGGAACTGGTCAGGGATCAAAATCCTGGACTGATTGAGTCTTTAGAACTCATTAGGAGACTGGTAATGGGTGAATCTCCCATTAGGGAAAGGCAGGAACATGAACAGACCAGAGCTATGAAGGGATGGGAGAGATGGCTCCCTCAGAAGAAGCGGGACTATAAGTTGCACCAGCAGCCGTACCTCAAGGATCAGGCAAAACTGGCAGCCTTAGTCCTAGATGGAGCGGCGAGTGTGGAGTGTACCCTGCTGATTAACCAGGTCCATGAGGCATTTTGTTGAAGGTGGGAGATGGTGGGGGAGTTCCATGGGCTCAGGGAATTTTGATCCACAGCGGTAAAGGATAATGAGAAGTTCTACACCCCAATCCTGGCCTCCGAAGTGAGTGAAAGCGTAATATTCTGAGAAAACAGAAGAACAAAACAATCAACTATGACAAGCAGAAAAACGGCAAAAAATAGAAACAGGAGCAGGGTCACAAACAGAACAAAAAACAAGTAGAGCAACGACAACAAAAATAAAAAAGTGAAGAAACAAAATGAGTACAGCAACAAGAACATGTCTATTGAATTCTGCTTACCTCTGCTATATTGTATGCTGCTGACATCATTATCTGGGTCATCTTTACCTAATACACAGTGTGATTAAATAGCACCATGGACTCCTCAGGGGTAAAGACTTTAAAATTAAGACCGGCCAACATGTCGTTTTCAGTCATAGAGTAACGGGTAATTTCCATGAAAGAGACGCTTTTCCTATTAATGTTTGTCTTTTGTATGTAGTATATCTCAAAAAATGCAACATGAAACCACAACATTAACACAAAGATGCTGTTCAGCAAGGCACTGAAGATGTGTTTATTTTCTGTACGATTAACTAGAAACTTCTTCTAGTTTCATGGATTATTTAATCATCCCGAATGGTTCCGTGGAAATGGGAGCTTTGACCTTTAGTTCAACTAACAGAAGACTCTCCAGATTTTACAAGTCATTTAGTCAATATTTACGATTATTCATGGCTTTTAATGTGAGATGAGGACTCTATTAGCCGATGGACATCACAGATAGGTGTTCATTTAGCAGTCGAGGCACATCTCAAGCATGTTCAAGTATTTGCGGCATCCACGGCCACAATCTTTCACTTTAAATAAATCTCATCTGTGTCTCAGGACCTGAGGACTACAAGAACCTGAGGAATTAATGAAATATACTAGTATTTATGAATTTGAATGTGTAAGCCCATTTACCTACATTTTCAGTATTTGCATAGCAGCACAGCATTTGCCATTTAAGATATTTGAACGTGTTTAAACTCAAAAATTAATCAAAATCATACCACCGTTGTCTGTCTGGAAGGACCAGGGGTCCATTTCACAAAGCAGGTTTAGTGAACACTCTGAGTCTGTCAACCCTGAAATGAGGGAAACTCTGAGTTTTCAATTTCACAAAGGGAGGTAACTCAAACCAGAGAAAGAACTGGACCCTCATTGAATTATGGATTTTTTTTCTCCAAAGAAGGGCTATTAATGGAAAGAAACAGTTCAATATTTGAGTGAGAAGTTTTAATTTGTTTTCGTCTGAACTGTCTTATATCTTTGGAATTGCCCTCCACCCCCACCTCCAACATAAAATGGTTTGGCCTCTGATCAAAATTTGATGTCCTTTTATTGGAAGTTCGGATTTTGCCCTTCGGCACCAAAATGTCCGCTCAGCAGAAGTCTGGTGCTCAGAAAAGGAAAAAGAAGAGAAAAAGAGAGGAAGAAAATAGAGGCCTTAGAGATTTGCTTAAAAATATTTTTAAAAAGGTGGTGACAACGAAATATCTAATATCATCTTGGCCCAGGGAAGGCTGTCAGCTGGCCTGATCAGAGGCATAGATGTTTTAGCATTTCCAAAAAGTAATTTTTTTGAGCTTTACACTCTAAACACTATTAATGTGCGCTACTCAATTTTTTTGGGGAAACATTTTTATAGTTACAAATATTGAGTAAATTAAAAAGCTGAGAAATCATTTAAATATACTTGATGATCTCGGTACATCTAACAAAAAATATTAAGTATGTCCAAATAACTACATTTAGTACCATGACATGTAACAATTGAGTAGACATAACAAAAATTCTGAGTCAATGCAATTGTGCCTCACAAGTCAAAACCACCAAAAAATCTAAGTATGTAAAATTCCAAATGCAAAGTAGATGTAACTGAAAATTAGACTGCTATTTAAGCAAACATATGTGTTAGTTTTACAAATGTTGTGATGATTAATTATCAAAATAATTAGGTTGTACTTACTTAATTTTAAAATTGTATTTTACCTTTTACTCCAGGAATGCTTTAATGGAATCAATTTTAAATGAAAAAAAAATTACACATAACACCATTTTAAGCAAGCATTTATTAAACCAAAATTTAACCTGGTTTTTACAATGCCAATACTATAAAAACTAACTCTGCATGTTAGTTAAATGCATCAAGTGTCATGAACTCACTTGACAGACAGGTGGACACAAATGCTGGACTCAGAACGGTTCACGCAAAAAGGCAGGTTTAATGGCAAGCAGGGTTCGGTACACAGGTAGACAGTCACTCAGGCAAAGGTATCCGAAAAACAGCAGGCAAAGGCAAAATCCAAAAACAGAATCAGGGTCGTGACCAACAGGCAAAGGTATCCAAAATTGTCAGGCAAGAGGCAAGGTCAAAAAGCAAAACAAGGTCGAGGACTGTGAATTTTCTTATGAGGACAGTTTTTTTCTTGCCAATGACAATATGAGATCAACAGGCAGAATTGGCTGAACTGTACCAGTAACAGTAAAAAGCACTTAAAACACTTTAAAGTTGTAGGACCAATATGTAATATCTACTGTACTGAATCATAAAATGACCTTAATATATCATCAGAGATTAAGGAAACAAGCTATGTTGAGATGCTGACTTATCTGGTAACAATGCAGTCACCAGTATGTCCTCTTCTAAATTTCCATTCTGGTCCATAATGGTCCATTTTAATTTTGACCAGAGCAGGTAAGGAACAGGTAAGCATTGTTAAGGCAATATGTAGCACATTTCCACATCGACCAGGTTGCTTGATTTGAGTTATGGAAGCTGGCAGCGGACTAGTTGAGTTATAACTGATTCTACCTGACCTAAAAAGCAAACATTGGATTGCAGTACCCATTTTAAATGCCACAAGGGGGAGATTACATATACATACATACATACATATTGGTTCTTTAAGTAACACATCATTAAACAATAACCGTCCAAAGTGAAATTTTGTCAATAACACATATAGTAAAATCATAAAGAACAATTGGAACAATAGCAAAATTTTGCACTCAAGTCAAAGTCAACAAAAAGTATCAATAAAAGCTTTGTGGTGTAAAAAGTATGAAGAAAATCTTGGACTATAAAATTGTAAAACTGCCCAGCGTTTCATATAGCTTAACTTTCAACCAGTTTTTTCTTGCCAATGAAATGTGAGCCCAACAGGCAGAACTGAACTCTGCATATGGTTGAACTGCAAGTAATATCTCAACAGTCCAGAATAAAATATTTTTCCTGATTTATCTTGCAAATGAAAAAGTCACATGGTATCAGGACATATTGCTTAACAGTAGTCAGTGTACAGCAATCTAAGTATGCAGGTAGTTTTTTTAGTCTCTGAACTTTAGTTGAGAGATTTGCTGAATCAAGCCCCATCAGTAATTTCTGAAATACCTCGAAACTACATCTGAGCTTCTTGGGGTAGCTCAGATCCAAGGCATAGGTTAGTCCCAGTAGATAGCAGCAAGCTCTGCTAAGATCACCAAGGTTTTTGAATACAGATCTTTAGCTAAGTTTCATAATGAACAAACACAGTCTACTTTAATACCACACAAAGCATTGTATTGTTCATACTGAAAAGTACAACACTGAAACATTTAAGGTGTAGGTCAGGCAATTTCCTCAGTTTAACTTACTTTTTCCACCAATATTATAAATATTTAATGGATGATTCAATAAAGACACAAAAGATTATTATTATTTGTGTTACTAAATTGTCTATACATCTTATTTGATTTACATTTTAAAACAAATTGTTTCGGAAAACCATGCAATTACAAAGGATTCATACATTTTGTTGCGACTATATTTGATGTAATTACCCCGAAGTCCTTTATCACTTGCATCTTCTCCCAGATGATCAGTGAGACATCGGATGATGACCTCTCGTGTTTGCTGAATGGGGATTCCAGCCTGCAAAACAGAAAGTCTTTATACATCTAACATTACTCCACACATTCAAGTTTAATTTTGCTTTACTCTACCAACTTCAATGGAACTGACATTAGAAAAATGGAACATCAGCCTTATAGAATGCTGGCATTTGTGGAGACAAGTAGATAAGAATAAAAACGAGGCATAGAAAAACTGGTGTGTCATGCAGAAGAATAGGACGAAGCTAATGCAGATAAATGAATAAATACCGAATACCCACAACATTAAAATGATGTACTGATTTTATTCAGCCATTCAGCTGCAACATCTAAACAATCTCTCTGAACTGCAAGTAAATGGAACCAAAACTCTAATTCTGTTTCTAAGGTAAATGTACTAATTTATTTTTAGATGTGTGATGAGGTGGCATCAAAAGATAAAGTTGGAATTTCAGGTTAGAGAGGTCCCAGAGGCCTCTGTCCTCCAGAATCTAATCAGTTCATCCTTGCATCAATGGACATTTAAGCAGTTAGAAGACAATCAAAGCTTTTTTGAGATATCGCCTGGACGGACAGACAGACAACCCAAAAACATCATGCCGCTGGCCCTGGCTATCACTAGCACAGAGCCATTAAAATAAAGTCAGAAAATCCAACAACTAGAGCACACGAGGAAGAATAACGAGAAATTTGTAAGTAAGGAATAAACAGGAGGGAGAGTCCGTTTAGGATGAATTAATCTATAATCTATAGAAATTAGGTATAGCAGAGATGCTGTTGGATTCTCTTTTCTCCGTGTGTTCGTTTGTAAAGACGAAACAAATTCAGCGCGGCCTCAATTAATCAATTTAATCACACACTGAATATTGCATTACAGAGCTCCGGGTCAAACTCTCCCTAGCATCAGACAGAGTGAGACTAAGACCTTTTCCTCATACCCTTGTCTTGTACTATTCAGTCACATAACAAGTTACACAATATGTCACACAAGCTGTTTCACATCTTCCTCTGATCTGTCCATTTATTTGTTTGTTCCTTTATTCCTTTGATCCTTTGTTTCTTCGCTGGAATGTACGCCCCTTTATCTTTACAGCCTGTCTTCCCCACATCCACAGCTCATCCTGGTTATCAATTATTAGGTTATTGGCAGTCACACACTCATCTGCTTCCTCCCAAGGACTGGAACCCTGTCCTGCAGAACAACATCACTTACAAGCACACAAATCTTTAAGAATCAACATTATAATGGGTAGCATATAATGAATAAACCCTCAAGATTAATTATTCTTATTCTTTAAACTTAAATGATTATATATATTTCGAATAATATATCATTTACACAACAATGCACAGAATCAGGAATAGTTTAGTACCTGAAGCAGCACACTCATTTGTGCTCGATGTCGCTCTCCTGCAGCACCCTTCTTTGCTTGGAACATGGATAGCAGCTTGGGGGAATAGAAGTCCAACACTGACATGAATTTTGGCTCAAGACTCAGTGTGGTGATCCTCTGAAACTGCGCTGACCTGAAAGAAAGCGGGAGATGAGAAGAGACAGAAAAATAGCGATTTAATCTATTGTCATTTCAAACAAGCAAAGTCCATATACAGTAGCTTTAAACAGAATATAAACTATGATACATGTAGATTTTCTATATCTGTGTTTACCACTCTACTACAAAAAAAATCCATATACTCACTTGTGAGACATCAAACAAGGCAGGCCATCTGTCCTTGACATCTTTGATGCTCATCTGTAGGCCAATGACATCATGTCTTCTATGTGCAAAAGTTTTGCACATTAAGGTCTTGATTGCTGTGCTGTCTTTCTTCTTCAATTCAGCAATGAGTTGCTGTCGGTCCAGCTCTTGCTGTTCCTTGCTGTCTCCTACTGGAAAGTGTGGAAGAAACACCGCCTCTCCTTTCTGTGCTTTTTAAATGTTCTTTGCAGGTGCCCTGTCTTCAGGGCGCTTGTTCTTAAGAGAGTTGCAGGCAACCTCAGGAAACCCAAGACTTTGGAGCTTAGACCTGTAATTTCCCATCTTGTATTTAAGACTATACATCCACCCAATCCAACCATTACGACTGCCTGGTTCTGTCAGACATGGATGCTTTTTGACTAAAGCCTCTGCCACCTTACCGATCTGAAGCCCTGTGGGGTAGGCAGTGTAGCTGTATAGGTAGTCTGCCAATTTTTCCATGATTTCAGACCTTATCTGAGTATTGGTCAATACAGTTCCATCTCTGAGAAACTCTTCATTGGCATTCCTCAGTATGGCCTCTGTTGCCACAGAGAAAACTGGAATGACAATTTCATGTGGCCATGGTGTCCTCTGAGGGCTTCCTACAGGGGACAGTATACTTGTGTCTCGAGAAGACACTGATGTGACATCCGTGTGGCTATCTGCCCCTGTATCAATAACAGAGCTTGAACTGTCATTCAGAGTGCTAACATCTACCTGGTCTTTAGTCTGAGAAGTCAATGTAACCACTACAGATGGAATTATCACAACTTTGATTGTCCCCTTGTCTGGCTGGTAGAATGAAGAGTGAAGAAATCACCAAAGTCCTCATTCAAGTAATGCAGTGTAAAATCCTCAATGAGTCCAAATGTGTCTTTCAAAATCTCATGTAACTGCTCCACAGAGCTGGGTATGCCTGAAGACAATGCCAGTTTCTCACTCTGGTGTTCTATAATGACTTTCAAGGCAACCGAATCCATCTGGAAATACAAACATCATCAACCTTAATAAAGGCAAATGAAGAAGAGATTGAGTCTTTTCACTTAAAACTGGTAAGAAATGTGACGTTTCAGTGTCACCATACGTTTGTCTCCCACAAAGTGTGGTGTCAAGGGATATGTGTCTGCAAGTTCACTATGCTGTCGCAGGGTCAATTTCCCTGTGTGATCCAACGCAAAGCCCGGTAATGTTCATCATACTGGCTGTTAAGTAATTTCACAATGAGACTGAGATGGCTGTCAACAATAACAATCTTTGAAATCTCAACAAAATTAGGTAGACCACAAGTTAACCCATAAGGGAAAACCATCCCAGCAGCATATTTACTTCCATGGTGTCACATCACGGTATCAGTCTAGTTCACAGAGGTTTGTGTAGGATAAACTTTGTTGAAAGACTGCTGCATTTCCACATCAAGGAGTTAGAATGGAAGACATGATATTTTAGTTACACATGTCGCAGGTTTTGATGCATTTGCTTGTGAATAGAATGCCATCATCATTTGGTGCTTTGAAGCAAGTGACATCAATACATTCCTGAAGCTTTTTGTGTATCTGACAACTTGCTTAAAGAAAGTGTCTTTTGCCTCAAAGCGCATAGTCCAGACACAAACCAAAGGACCAAAGCATTTTATCATAGCAGGATAATGCTCCAAGAAATGGTGCTTTGGAGTTAATTTTTGTTCTGGAAAAATTTCCAACAGCCTGTGAGGATGTTATGATATCAGTGTGTCTAGGTAGCAAATGCTTTCCTCAGTATGAATAGGGGACACTCCAAGCTCAGTAATATCTTTTAAATTCATGAGAACTTGCCATTCTGGATCATTCAGTGGTACCTTTGCACCAATAATGAATGGTAACAATCTTAATAATGTCCAGTTTTCATGTGCATTCCCACCAACACTTTTGCGAGAGGCAAACTTTGTTGGAATAGGTTGGGGCTGATAAGTTTTATCAGTCCATCTGTACGCAAACTGAGTTATGGATGTGTTAAGTTCAGTCAAGGTAAAATACTGCTTGCGGATGAAAACATTAAAACATAATGCCAATTCCAGTGGAATTATGCCCTCAAAGAGATCGTGGAGGACATCTGGTGGGTACCCGGTTACAACATGTAAATAACTTAATTTCTCAGTTAAGGGACACCCTTTTTTCACTCCACAACAGTGTACTAGAGCAGGATTTGTCCTTACAGACTGAACATGTAAATCATAGTTTTCTTTTGTTCTTGGTGGAAAAGCTCCAGAACACACTTCCTTTTGCTGATAGTCAGAATGGTCCCCAACACAAAACCTACAGATATAATGTCCAGAAAAGCTTTCTACAAGTTCACTCAAAGAATGAGCACCAAGATTGTCTGTGGACACACAAAAAACAGTACCTCTCACATTTGTACCAAGCTGAGGCACAAAAATTCCTTCCTTCTCCAATGTTGACAGATCTTTCAGAGGAGGCTCGAGAACAGCTTCATAGCCAAATGTTTTTACATTATTTGTTTTACAAAGGGGAGCCAAACAAATTGATGTTACCTGTGATCTCAGTTCAGGTGGTACATCGGCAAGCACCCAGTACACTGCTGTTACTTTGTGTTTTTTTTGAGACGTTCCAAGAGGATTGCAGATTTCAAAATCATCTACGTAGAGTATAAGTGAAATACTGAACTCTTCATTAGTATGCAGCTTATTTAGTTTGAAATATTTACCATCACGGAAGCATGCCAACTGTGAATTGTTAGACTGTTTAGTCAATATATTGTTTACAATGTCCTCACTATTCATCAATTGCTGTAAGGACTGAAGAACAGGCACATATTGAAAACTGCAATTCTCCACTGGATCCAAAATATACTGTACTGGCTCAATGACATTTAAGTTCTCCTTGAAATATATCCCTCTCTTAAATTTTGAAGGGACCATCAGGACTAAAGACAGTACTGAAAGGATTAGTGTTACACAGTTTGTGTACCAATTCAAAGACACTTCATCAAATTATTATTATTATTATTATTATTTTACGTGAAAATGTCACTAACTCACTTTGGAATATACTGAGTTGCAGAAAAATTTAAGCTGTTCCACCAAGTCATCAACACATTTGCCAGAGACATTATAAATGCTTTCCAATTTTAACGAGAGAACCAATATTTTTCTCTATTTCACTTGAAATATCCCTCTCACAGCCCAACTCTAAGGCATTATCTATATCCACATGAGCATGTACTGCCAACAGTGGAAAGTTATTTTCGTTTTCATTTTCACTAACAACTGGATGTTTTGCTCTCACATTAGCTTTGAAATCTTCACATGAATAGCATTTGTGTTTACGACTTCTGTGTGTTGCGTAAGTCCTGTATATGTTTATCTTGAAATCACACCCCTTAAAAGCACATTCTACAGTTTCATGTTTTTTCAAGTGATAATTAATATGTTGAAAATAGTCTTTTGTATTAGGATAGGATGAGTTACAAATTTGACATATGAAATATTGCACAACTTCACATTCTTCAGTTTTGTGCAAACTGTGAGATCAATACAAATGTGTGCGCAAGCCACCCCCTGTCTTGAAGGAGCAAGGACAGTTCAAATGAAGACAGGGTACTGAATATCCACGGCCAAAAGTACCATGCCTCACTCGGTAATGCTTCAAAAGTGCCCCTCTGGATGAAGCCTCAAATGTGCAGAGCTTATACTGCCATCCCATAAATTGACACCTGAAAAAGCAATGATAAATAGAGTTACCATGGGTTACCATAGAGAGCAAACATAGTGATTTCATTGCTACTCCTGTCAATGTATGTATTTTTTGGGACTTATATGATTAATCATGCAACTGTGTAAAAAAAGACACTAGGGAAGCATACTTAATCTAACAATAAAAAGTTGCTGTATTTGCAAACTGGCCTGATGATGGCACCAGAAGAAATCCTGTGGCCAACAACATCAATAGGCTTCTTCCTCTAGCACCCAGAGAGTTGCTGCATTCATAGCCCAGATTTGCAATGGCAATAGATAATGCAGAAGCTACATGGTGCAACAACCTACATATTTAATTGTGAGTTAGCTCATTATTAGTTGGTTACAACGAACTAACTTGCGCACATATTTGTGCTAGTTTGTCTGAACTAAACATAGTTTTTTTCCAGAGGTGATGATGGAAGTAACTAAGTAGTGAACCATCTCACCTCCTTACTATCTCTGACAGTTGCGCATGTGTAAGTGTGACTATTTCAAAATGGCAGTGGCAGACACAAACACATCAGAAAACGAGTAGTAGTAGCTGCAGGCCCAGACCACATTTTCAAGACTGCAGTCAGTTCTGGATAACTGGGCTACAATTGCAGTGGATATATAGATATACAGCTGAGAAAATAAATGATATGTGCAACCTTGCCTAACCATACCGAAATCTCACCAAACAAATCAAATGATGCACCAAAATCTCCCTAAAACAGCCTCAAGCTCAGTTTAAAAACTGATTATATAATATATATTTGCGATGTACGTATAATCCAATTAACTGATTAATCATTTCATCAATCGATCGATTAATCAACTATCAAAATTGTTGTTATCTGCAGCCCTACAGAAGTTTAAATGCATAATATCGTACCAATGACCCATAGCAACTCGTCACTCTATTCTCGGCTCCCAACTACTGTGGAGAGTTTGACAACGCTGGTGCCATGATGAGTGTGGATGAGACACTCATGTGCTCCTTCCAGATTCTGAAACCAGCAGATAAGAAATTGTGTGCAAGTGCACATAGTTGATAACAATTAATACTACTATATCCCAGGCATTTTATCTTTACAGTTTGTGTTTCCAATTAATACTGTTTGAGCAATGCAGTCAGAACTTGTGTAAACTAAATTATGCAATACATTGGGATCCTTGTTTCAATGTTTGCACATTTAATGGTCCTGGAACACAGTAATAAATGTGGGACATTTACCTCCTCTTTGTTGTCTTGTTCCAAATTCTCTCCCTAGCAGTTTTGGTGCTGTAAAACAGAGTACAAAATATTGAACATGCTTTACAAGACAACTGTGCCGTCACATTCCAACAATTGGACTTTCTGAAAATGACTTATGTCATAATCATATTGATAGAGGTATCATTCATTCGGAAAAACAGAAAGTTGTAGAATGATCATATCATCAATAAACTATGTTCACTGAAATTCAATGGACAGTCACCATCTTAACTTGAGACCGCATGCAATTCAAATTCCCATCACTGAACGCAGCATCAAATCAGACCACAATCAACCAGTCAGAGTGACCTTAAATGCTTTTACCTTCTGCACTTGATATATTTGTACACTGGCCTCAGGTGGATGCTACACTCTTCACCATCACTATCACCAACCACCAACTTCGGGCAACGAAGCCCACAGCTGCGACAGATACGTGGTTTAACTGTCAAATCAGTGGAAGGAAGCAGAAGGAGAAGACCTCAAACAACCGTCATTTTTGTCAAAACCGTGTGTCGGAGAGAAAAGCCAAGCACATTTTCAGAAAGCCAAGGCCTTGGGCATTACAGAGATTTTTTTTGTTTTCCTGGAGTAAAAAATGAGCGCACAATCATTTGAGAAGAAATGTGTAAATTTGTGGTCCTTGAGAAAAATGGAGCTGTCTTTGAATGGGTGCAGATGGGAAAGGAAGAGAGACTTGTGGAGGAACCAAACCCCCCCCCCCCAAACTTAATTCTGTGGGCTTCCAAAGTGACATTGTGAGAGGGAGGACAAATTTTCCTACGTTTTGATGTAAAAATGATGTCTGTGGCATAAAAAATGTGGCCAGGGCAACAAGTTAAAAAAAAAAAATTTACTGTGATTTTTTTGTGAGCTCCCACTCTAGTGATGTCATCACTCACTCTAAAGGACCACATACACACCCATTGTAAAGGCTGAAAAGGGGTGAAAAAGTTTCAAAACTTGAGAGGTTGCCATGAAGAAACGATTGAAGATATGAAACACTTTGAAATAGGGGAAGGCCGCGTCAACATTTTAAAGTTTAAATTGAGTCTCTAGGTGAAAGTATGCCTGAGCAGTGGAGGTTTGAACAGTAGTGTAATTTTGGGTGGTTTTCTCGTCCGTCCGATTCATTTTCAATGGGAGATTTTTGCGACATTTTCGCGAATTGCTTCGCGAAAAATGCGTTTCTTGTAAATCTGTATGTAACCACACTATTCCCGATCGAGCCGCACGTTTTGATGTATACTTTGTGTGGGTGCTCTCAAATCTGTGGGAGGAATAGCCGATTGAAATTTTGTACGGAAGACCTGAAATAAGAAGAAACGCACCAGGATTACAATAGTGGCACTAATAAATAACTAGTTTCATAACAAAAGGCAGTTAGTTACAGACATTTGTATTATACTGCAAGCAGCACTGGACGTCCTAACATTAAAACCAGGTAACAGGTTTAAGGTTTTCGCCGAATGTTGTATAACATTGTATCCCATACAATGGCTGCAGCAACAACCACCATATATGTATACATGTTTTTAATTTTTAAAATAAGTAAAATAATATTACTTTAATTGCAGAACAAGATGCAGTGCATTGACTTGGTCCACACAACAAAACATACACAGTCTCAAAAATGACAACTGAGTCCATACAATAACAGCTATTAACACTGAACTTGTGCCATCTGCTTTTCAATTTGCTTTGCATTAAACATGAATTTGATATCTGTCCTCTGTACAAGTGAGAGTGTGAGCATTGAATTCACACTGGACAGTACAGACGCAAATACAGCACCACGCACATCATTTACTTACTTATTTATGTACTTAATTTTAAGCACTATTAGAATTAATAGGACTTCTGATAAAATCAGGGAACATAACAAATACAACTAGAAAAGCACTCAGAGAGCACAGACCTCCTCCAAGCAGCTCATTCCCACCATATTGTGATTTACAGCCCATGTTAAAGTCCTGCATTCATTTTATCTACACTATTAGATTCATGGATAATCAAAATACACACCCCGCTCAGCCCACTCCTGTAACGCTGCCTGGCTGCACTTTACTTCTGTACTACTGAAAAGACAGCGGTGAGGACTGGAGTCAGAGCTCCATCTAGTGGACAAATGGCAGAACAACAGCATTCTGCGCAACTGTGACACTAACCAGCATTTACTGTTTTATGAGAAAATAACCAGATGGTAAGCCAGAACAAAAATTTAATAATCTGTTCATTGTGCCATAATCAATATTTCCTGAAAATTTCATGAAAAACCATTCATAAGTTTTCGAGTTATCTCGCTAACAAACAGATAAACACTGGTTAAAACATAACCTCTTTGGCGGAAGTAACAAAGCACACAGGGCTGAACACTAACACAGCTCTACCCCTCCCCCACCCTAATCAGTTTTGGAGGGAAAGCTCATTGCACATTATGTTCTAAGAATAATAAGCAGTACGTTTTGCAAATCATTTTACATTGTCTTATTAACCGAACGTTACCCAAAACAGTTCGGTGGTCAGAATAAATAGACTACATACAATCATGTAGATTGTGCAGAAGAAGTTAAGCTAGCTAGTAGCGAACACACACCAGCAGGCTGCAACAGCACTGGGAGATTACGCCCTATAACTTATGTCTGCAAGAAGACAGAGAGACAGACAACTTGATAACAATATTAAGGCTTGCTAGCTTGCTACCTACCATGCTGTGAGAGCTGGTCTTCCAGTTGCTCTTAGGCACACAGAAGGGAACTTTCCAGCAGGACTCCCGGTCAAAAAATGGACAGGCGCAAAGTCAGATTTCCCGTGAGGCTGCGCTCTTTGCGTGCGACTGAGGGCGTTCACATTCAAGTGAAACTTATTCAAAGCAATAAGTCACTTAAGAAGATTAAGAAAATTGATTTTGAATGAGTAGTAACTGCAGTTGCTGACACTGATCAGTATAATTAGTCCTTTCCAAATATTCGTAATGAAATTTACCAAACAAATTAAGGATTTTTCAAAAAGGTAGTTTGTTAACCGAATGCTAATTTATTTCAATGAAATAAGCTTAAACAATAAATGTAATGTTAACATACAATTAACTGTTACATTTTTAGGCATTTCATTTGGTATATCCAACTTAAACAATCAATTGAATATGTTTCAGAGATTTTATTAAGGCAGTATAGCTGTTTCTTATTGTGATATATGCAAAGCCACTGAATTACTTTTTAGAGTGTACCGTTTCACATCACAGTCATTATCTACATACAACCTAATCCGTCCTTACATGTGCAGCGTTACCCACTATAGTCATGCTCTCACATCTCAGCAGATATCATGTGTTGCGCTGCTTTTCTTTGCAAATGGAAGTTTTTGTACAATGTCAGAGATGCAGAGCAACTGTATGCAGGGAGGTCAGAAAAGTGTGCTTGCCCTGAAATGGCTTTTACCCATCTTTGTCGCTTTCCTTGGACATAAACCTGTCAGAACCATCAAGGAGGAGTTCCACAGGATTGCAGGTGAATGATGTAGAAATCTGTTAAATTAATTTTAAATTGTATTCTGTTAATGACATTGTGCTGCAACCACAGACTTGGACAATGTTTTTATATTTCACCTTAAGCTTCTCCCCTGCAGGATTGCACTTAAATGAAATATATTAATAGGCTACCATTCAAGCAGTTTTCCCCTCTAATATTATTGTGACATTTAAACTTACGCATTGACCTGAGCTGCAATGTTCTCCCATGCCGTCTCCCTCTGTTTTGCAGATGCATGTGTTCCAGCAGCTTCTAATTCATTGCAGATCTGCTTTATCCTGAATTTTGGTTGACTCTTGACCATTAATCTTGTTGTCTCTCACCCCTCATGGTGATAGTTTTGTTTTAACATTTTTGTTGACTGAAAACTTGGTTTCAAGAGGTCAAGAATAAAGTTTCAGTTTCAATCTAACACTTCCACATAGAGATTTCAAGAGAAATCCAAACTGGACCGTAGTGATATACCAGGAGTCCATTTCACAGGCTCAACAAACTCTGAGTCTAATCCTGAACTCTGAGTTGATCTACTCTGAGACAGGAAACTCTGAGTTTCCAGTTCCAGAACAGCAGATTTGAATTAGTTTAATCAACTCGGATAAGTTTCACCTGGAGTTAAGTGCGTGCACCACTACAAAAAGCCAGCATCAATGGAGCCCCAGTTTGACGAGTCACCATGGCAACAGGGAGGCAGAGGGCTGCGTTTTTCATCCCACTAGACTTGGAAATCTTAATGTGCTAAACCCTCCTAAGAAGTTGTTTCCTCTTATCCATCTGAGAAACGTGAGCATGTGAGGGATAAAGGGATAGTTTAGTTTACTTTACTTTACTTTATTCATCTCAAACTACACACATATATATATAAATACAGAATAAGCAATGCATACATAATACATAAGCATTATTGAGAATTCAAGTACAATACTCAATAAAGAGAAAGAAAAAAAACAATAGTAAAGATCTGATATAAACATGATAATGCACATACATACATATGTCAACTTATATCTCGTTTGGGAAGGAACAGAATGAAGCAAAAGCTTATCTAGTTCTGCTCCTTCTTTACAGTGTCAGAAAAGAAAAGAAAAAAAAATGAACAAGCTAATAAACAAAAGAACAAATAAACCAATAAAAAAGAAAAAAAAAAAAACAAGACTGAGAACAGTTTTTTACATATTCACCCAAGGTGTTCATCATGAAAGCAATGCCACAATCCTGTGATCTTTTGGTTGTGATGGTCCCACTGTAAGCTCTGCACTATCCTGCAGACTGTATCCCTGGCTGCTGGATTACTCTGAACATGAAAGTGTGACCATTGATCAACTGCTTCTGACCAATCTGTGGCAACCAATGAGGGCTCAAAATCCCTATCCTCCAATTCCGTCCTGCCTCTCTTAGCCACCCTAATCTCTTCCAACACCACATTGTGTTTTTATTTGAATTCATTGTCTTGATAAATGTAAAATTTGCTTTATCCCATTTTGTTTCCTCCTTCATGCTACTCTGTGAATTGCAGTGTGCTCTAGTTAATTCCACCCTATAAAGCAATTTAACACAGTCTTTGTTTACGTGAACTTGAATGAGGTCTACTCCAGTATGAATACCAAATGCCCCGAAGGATAAATTTACTGGTAATTTGCTTATAAACTACAATGCTAGCACCAGAAAGACCAGGCGTGGTGTTGCATACTGATGGAGAATTCAAAAGGTTTGGTGGGCATGCAGCCACCGTGCAAGCAGCCTTTTTTGTTGTTTTTACACTTTAGCTTTCTTTTGTTGGCAAACTTTAAAAAAAATGTATACGAGTAGCTAATTTAACATATGCCCTATCTCGGCATACTAGGTAAAAGAAGTGTAGTTGCTTTAAAATTCAACTACGCTACTGTTGTGCAATGCCTCCACACTGACACTGTTTACACTGGGGATCAGCTGATGATGTTAAAGCATGGTAACCAGAACATCAGATCATCTCCCACAGAAATCAGGTGGAGTACACACAGAGGATGCAGAAAAGGAATGAAGTGATGAGAGAGAGAGAAGAGCTGGGCCCAGAGAGCAAATACTGACAGAGAAGAGGTGATATAAGTCATTTCTCCAATTCCATAATCACACGCTGAGATTAAATCTGAGCATGATAAGAAAAGAAGGGGAGCTTTCCAGAGGATGCCCCCCAAAAAGAAACAAAACTAGAAACCCCAGTCAGAAATGCTGAAGACAGAGATTGTGTTGCAGTCTTTGATTCATGGTTTGTTTCCTGTTTCATGTTGAAATTCTCTGTCCTTGAGTGTCTATTTAAGTCCTCCCTCTGTGTATTTTCCCTCCTCTTTTGATTGTCTCATTGGTTCACCCGTGTCCCGTCTTATCTCACCAACCAACCCTCTGTTTCTTTCCTTCTTTGAGTTGCCAGTCTCTCTGCTTCCCTAATGCCATTTGCTTGATACCTGCCTAGTTTCCCCTTGTATTCCTTATCAAATCCTGGTTTAAGGACTTCGCTTTTTGAACGCGTTAAATTATTTCTTGCGACTGTTTGTTCCAACGCTTTGTTGCCATTTTGGACTTTTGGTTAAAGTTTGTCCACTCCCTGTGGTTTTGATTTATTTGAACTTTTGGTACCTTTTGTACCAGTTTTTAGATTAAAGTTTGCCTTTGTATTTTTAACAACATGCCTCTGGTGTCTGCATTTGGGCCTTACTCCAGCATGCCCCACACAAAGTGCATTTAGGTCTGACTTGTTCCACAATAAAGGATACATGGAGTGACTTTAATGTTTAACCAGATCAAAGTAAAATTGCTGTTATTGATTGAATATTCTCTAGCGACTTATCACTTTTGTAATCTGTGTTCTATTACCAGCAAAGTAAAAAAAAGAAAAAAAAAAGGGCTCATCAGCAAATCACTGTCAAGCATTAAAACATGTTTATGGATGTCTGCATCACCAACTAAATGAATTTTGATGTAACGGATATGGTGTGCTTGGATTTGTTCACTGGCATTACTAATGTATAGCTCAACAGGTTTGCAGATAGAGCATATTCCCTCAGCCTGGAATCTGCATTGCTGATGGTGAAAGGGTAGCACTTCTGATAGCCGATTTATATCCCAAACTGTAAACATAACCCCCTCCAATGCAGGTTAGTTGCACAGCATATGCTAGCATGCAAGTCTAGCAGGTAAAAAGAGAGCCACCTATGTGTAGGATATGAACAGACAGATGCCAAAGGGACAACGAACATTCCAGCTCAGGTCACAAGAAGTAGTAAATCGACTGATCAGACAGGCTGGAGCCTTGCCTGACATCTTCGAGCCAGAGCCCAGGAAGTTGTGAATCAGCTTATCACACCATCGAGAGCTTCAAAGGGCAGCTAACAGAGAGACACTCATGGAGAAGAAAAAGAAAAACATTGATCCACATAGAGCCTGACCTGGCTTAACTAGCCAAATGGTGGTATGGAAAACAGGCATCTGGCTGAATGTTTATTGCTTTCCCCCCGTCCTTCCTGCCCCCCCTTTCTGAAGAATGCAGTCATCATGGACCTGAGAAGCCAGCATGGACAACTAGAAGAAAGCACAGGAGGACCTTAATATGCCTTTACTATCTTATGTTAGTTTAAGAGTGCATCCACGATAGGACCAGGCGGGGGTGGCACATGCCATCTCACCGATTTCAATGAAACTTTGCCAGTTTAAAGGGGTCCACCCAAAACTACTTCAGTCTAAGTTTAAGGAAATTTGGTCAAACTGGGGGGATTTCACCACCCATCTTTGTTTTTTTTTGCAAAAATGACCAAAAATCGCCTAAAAAATGGTCAGAAGTAGAAAGCTCTACTGAAATGAAATTTTGAAATGACCACTCTGAAGAATATAGGCTTTCACATCTTTCTTGGCTTTCTTATCAGTTATCCAAATTTGTAAGCGGTTAGCGCAACAAAGAGCGGGCTCACGAGAAACTCGTTTACAGTGGGCAGCGAGCGATAAAGACAGAAGAGAAGGCACATGATTCTACCTCAAT
>NW_007577823.1:147454-158680 GCF_000690725.1 Stegastes partitus
TTTTTGAAGCATGCTCGGGCATTGGAGATATTTTGGCCTAAACTTTGGGTATTTTAACAGTTTTCACTGTTGGGTGAGAGAGGCGGTCTTGGCTGACATGATTTGTGTGATGGAACTCATCGTAGGAGAACGAAACGTTGACAATAGATTGTCCTTGGGTAGGAGAACATTCACTGAAAATATGAAAAGATTTGTTTGAATTCTCACAGCAGTAGAGCTTTCTACTTCTGACCATTTTTTAGGCGATTTTTGGTCATTTTTGCAAAAAAAACAAAGATGGGTGGTGAAATCCCCCCAGTTTGACCAAATTTCCTTAAACTTAGACTGAAGTAGTTTTGGGTGGACCCCTTTAAACTGGCAAAGTTTCACTGAAATCGGTGAGATGGCATGTGCCACCCCCGCCTGGTCCTATCGTGGATGCACTCTTAAGTGTTGTTAAATGTGAAAGTACATAACATCTTGGTAAACCCCCCAAAAGCTTAATCATGGTTGGATAAGTCCTTCTTTATTTTATTAGCTTGTTACATAATCATATATCTTAGTACTGTATTGTCTTTGTAACTGTGAGAGTTAAACATCTCATGTTTGGATTCTTTGCGATCCTCTAAATGAGAGATATTTCTTTTCAACAGGTTTTGAAGTACATATATTTCTAAAGTAACATTGTTATCTTTGGAACAAAACTCCTGGCCCCCCTCTGACCATAGGGGCATCACATCTTACCGCCTCAGGGAGGGGAGTTCTTTGTGATTGGCTAGCTATCTTACTATTAAAAATCCATTCACCCGAAAGATAGACGGATTTTCTACCGGCCACAGAATCTCCCACTTTGGTCCTCCATGTTACCAACTTCCAATTTCAACATGCTGATCCAACTCTGCTGAAGATGAAGGTCGCATCTCTCTCCACACCAGACGTCGCTGCACCCGCATCCAAATCCAAAGACACTGTAAGTATTGAGCTTTCTCTCTTTCTCAAACGGGTGCTTTAAAATTAGAATAGAACGGAATAGAAAAATACTTAATTTTTTTACAGGCCTGTGAAATTACTGTGATACAGCAGCAGCAAAGAAAAAACACCAATCACAACAGAAAAGGGCTAAAGTTAAATACTATTTAAAAATGAAAAATAAAAATAAAGTGAAATTAAAATAGAATAAAATAAAATAATAAAATAAAATAACTGTACAAAAAACAGTGCAAAGACAAAGGATTTTACAGAGCAGAGAGCTGAGAATGCTCTCTGCCAGACAGAGGTGAGGTGTTGCACAGGGTTATTACTCTGGGCAGGAAAGATTTCCTGTACCGGTCCTTGTGACAGCAGAGCTGAATCAGTCTGTTTAAGAAGGAGCTCCGCTGCCTGTCCAGAAGGGGGGTGGAGAGGGTGGTCGGGGTTATCCAGAATAGATAACAGTTTGTTCAGAATCCTCCTCTCCACCACCGCTTCCATGGTGTCCGGTTTGCAGCCGATTACGGAACCAGCCTTTCTGATCAGTTTGTTTAGTCTGTTGGTGTCGCCGGCTCCGATGCTGCCTCCCCAGCAGACTACAGCAGAGAACACTGCACTGGCAACAACAGACTGATAAAAAATGTTCAACATCTTGCTGCACACACCGAAGGATCTCAGCTTCCTCAGGAAGTAGAGTCTGCTCATCCCCTTCTTGTATACAGCCTCGGTATTGATCTTCCAGTTTAGTCTACTGTCGACTTGTAGTCCTCCACAGCTTTAATGTCCTCTATCAGGATGTTCAACGGCTGTGTGGCCATCCTCTTCTTCCTGAAGTCGATCACCATCTCCCTCGTCTTGGCCACATTCAGGAGCAGATGGTTCCTCCCAGACCACTCCACAAAGTCACTCACCAGCGCTCTTTACTCCTCATCCTGTCCACCACGTATACACCCAACCACTGCAGAGTCGTTAGAAAACTTCTGCAAGTGGACCAACTCAGAGTTGTACTGAAAGTCTGAGGTGTACAGGGTGAACAGGAATGGAGAGAGCACAGTGCCCTGTGGGGCTCCTATGTCACTAACCACCACATCAGACAGGGCAGCTCCAAGACGGACAAACTGTGGCCTGCCTGTCAGGTCGTCAGTAACCCAGGAGACCGTGGGTGAGTCTACCATCATCGTTCGCAGCTTCTCCCTCGGCAAAAGTGGCTGGATGATGTTGAATACACTGGAGAAATCAAAGAAAGTGATTCTCACTGTGCAGCCAGCACCATCCAGGTATGAGTGAGCCCTCTGCAGCAGGTAGATGACGGCATCCTCGACTCCCAGACGAGGCTGGTAAGCAAACTGCAAAGGGTCAAGGAAAGATTTCACCTGCGGATGGAGATGGGCCAAGACCAGCCTCTCCAGCACCTTCATCACATGAGATGTGAGGGCTATTGGTCAGTAGTCTTTGGGATCAGCGGGCCTCGACTTCTTGGGAACAGGAACCAGACAGGAGGTCTTCCACAGTGTGGGCACCTTCTCCTGGGTCAGGCTCAGGTTGAAGAGGTGGCACAGGATAGTAGACAGCTGGCTGGCGCAGGTCCGCAATACCTTAGGGCTGATACTATCAGGGCCTGCAGCTTTGCCTTGGTGTAGTCTCTCCAGCTGTCCTCTCACCTGGTCAGCCATCACAATCAGTGGGGGGAGCGAGCACATCAAAGTTGAGGGGGGGTGGATCCAGGGAGTTCAAAGGGGAGTGGGGGGGGGGGTCAGAGTATGTGGAGGAGGAGGACACAGTTGAAGGCTGTGAACTGAATCTGTTAATGAAACAGTTCGCTCTGTCCGGGCTGCTCACTGGCTGTCTGTCTCTCACATTGAAGCCAGTGATCTCCCTCGTTCCAGTCCACACACCTCTCGTGTTGTTCCGCTCGAGTTTGGCCTCCAGCTTCCTCCTGTTGGAGTCCTTGGCCTTCCTCAGCTCAATCTTCAGGTCTTGCTGTAGCCTCCTCATTTCCTCCTTGTCCCCAGACCTGAGGGCCTTCTTCTCGTTGAGGAGGATTTTCAGGTCACTGGTGATCCAGGGTATATTGTTTGGAAAGCAGCGTACGGTCTTGGCTGGCAGGATGGTGTGTTCACAGAATTTTATGCATTCTGTAATGCAGTCAGTCATGTAATGTCATTGCATTTGCATACAGGAGGTCCAGTGTTCTGTTGTCTCGAGTGGGGCAGTTAACAAACTAGTAAAAAGTTGGGAGAATTTTATCCAGTGTGACGTGGTTAAAGTCCCCAGTGATTGTTATAAAAGCATTTGGATGTTGGGTTTGTAGTTTGGAGACGGTGGAGTGAATGGTGTCGCACACTGCCTCTGCATCAGCTGATAGGGAAACGTAAACAGCGACTACAATGGCGAAAATGAGCTCCCTTGGAATGTAGTATGGACGCATTCCCACAACTGACAGTTCAATATCTGGGCTACAGAAATGTTCCTTCTCGGTAGCATGTCCAGGGTTACACCATCTCTCGTTGACAAACAGTGCAATCCCCCTCCTTTCTTCTTACCACTCCTCTTCACGTCTCTGTCCGCCCGTACTGTCTGGAAGCCGGGTACAGCAGCGCTGGAATCCGGGAAAAGCGAGTGTAGCCATGTCTCCGTGAAACACATGATGCTGCACTCATGAAACTCCCTCTGAGTCTTTACAAGCGCCGCAAGCTCGTCCATCTTATTGCCTAAAGATCTCACATTCCCATGATGATCACTGGTACAGCAAGTTTAAATTTCCTCCGCTTGGCTTTCAGCTTAGCTCCTGCTCCTTCGTAGCTCCTCTGGGATTTCAGGCCTCGCTCCAGGCAGTAGCAGCGGTTTACTCAGCGCGATCAGCAGGTCCCGTGTGTAAACAATGCTTTCACTCCGCTCCGCGTGGTTCCCAGTTGCAAAAAGTAGTAGCAAAACTACGATAAAACTAGCCAAACTAAAAGTGGCCATTGCTGCACTAGAACGCCAAGTCAGTAAGAAAAAAATAGAATAAAATAAAGTGTCAAGTGACGAAAAACAAGTACAAAAAAGAATAAAAGACGTGATAAAAGACATGAGCTGCTGTACCGTGCTGCACCGGAATTACAATTGGCCTTCAAACAAATATTCCAAATTTAACAGTTATCTGCTTTATTCCAAATTTAACAGTTATCTGCTGCTTAAAGGTGAAAGGCTTTTCAAGCCTCCAGGCCACACTTCTGATCTACATTCGGTTTCTCACTCTCAGATTCTAATTCAGCATTTTCATCATCGTTTGTATTTTATGTTTTATGTTTGTGGTTGTTGTTATTTGTTTGTTTTAGTAATAAATGTTTTGTGTGTATACAGTTGTTTGTTGTGTTTTCTATTGCTTGCTTTCAGTCACTTTACGTATCTGATCTTTATAGTTACCTAAGCTCAAAGTTAATTCCCTGACATTATAAACACTCCACTGATCACCAAGAGTAAACAGTTTATTAGAATCATTGTGTTGCTGGACGAATAATTTAAAGGTTGGTTTTAATAATTTTATTAGATGCAATGATTTGCTTTATGGTGGAGATAAGTCTATCTTATTTCCCTCCTACATATGTGACACTAAAATCTCTGACTTTTTGCTCAACATACCTCACTAAACCTTTCTTTGTAGTATGCCCCTATGATCATGGAACTTTATGAAGCATTGGATTTTGAGCTGATGGCAGTACACTGGTAATTTTCACACACCAGTTTGGTTCATGTTAACACCCTTCACCTCTGATAACCCAGCATCCAAGTGTATCTGTAACTCCAGACTCTGCACTACAGTAATTTTGTCATGATCTTCGGGCACTGCAATCATGCCACACTGGACAAGACACTCTACTTTCACTTTACTTTGTCAACTGCCTGACCAGAAGAGACAGGACCCTGAAAATCCTGTATGCTAATGTTGAAGAGGCCTGCAGTGCCATAATTCTTCCCTTCTTTTGAACATGAAGTCTAGTTCAAGTCTAGCGATTTGTACCTGGGCTGAAGGCTATGTGTCATCCAGTAAGACATTAAAACAAAAAACAATCCACAAACCTTTGTTAAAATGTTGAAACAAATATTTCATCCTTAACTTTACGGTGATCAGTTCCTCTTCTACCATTTGACCAAAGATACCAACACTTTACTTCAAATGTTGGTTTTTCCACACCGAGGGGAATAACTGAACCACTTGTGACACTGCATGAGACAACCAGGAGCAATCTTGTGATCGTTTGTTTCTCTTTGTAGTTCTTTAAAGCATTTCAAATTGGGTCTACATGGACCTCTGCTAGTTGTTATGCTGTGTGCTATGTAGACATGCAGACTTCTCCACAACGGCAGAAGTAAGAATAAATAGTTTATTGACACATGCCAAGAGATTAAATTGCAGCTTTCATTGTGTACAGCTGAAGCCAAGAGTTTGAAAATAAATGAACATTTTTGCCAAGCCATTGTATTTGTGCAACATAGGTTGATGTAACAGAAAATGATATTTTATTACAGCTTTGCTTTTATTTTGCACGTCTCTGTGGCAATGCTGTGCAAGCATGTGGAAATACCAATGTGGCTGTGCAGACACTGTACTCAGCAGCACAAAAAAAACCAACATCCTTAAATGGCTGCCAGCAGATATAAATATCCTTTTGAAATATGTATGTGAACATTCTGGATAACATAAGCCTAATGTATTGTTAGTCCTTGTACGCTGCTAAATCTTTTATATATAAAGGACCTAAGATGCTGGATGAGGTGGCGTCTGTCAAATCGGCTTTACTTGATCTCTGCTCTTGAATGCAAACACGGAAGTTTAACGTGGTAATGTGAGACACGTGTCTTGGGTCAAGGCTTTAAAAAATTTGGTGGCTTGTAAAATGCTAAATGCATGTGGTGTTGACCATGTGGTAAGATTAACACTCGGTGTCCAGTGGATAATTAAAATGCATAACGTGTAATTGCAATACACCATCTTTTTTTATCTTCTTTGAAGATATGGAATCTAAGTGAACTGCACGATTATGCTGTGATGTAATTCATAGAGTACTGTGAAATTTTGTCATTTTGCCTCTGCACTACCTCATTGGATTTGAAATTAGGGAACCAAGATGTCAACTTTCAGCTTAAGTTCAAGGGGTTTTACACACAAAAGCTAACATAAATATAAGGATTATTGTTAATGCCGGGATTTAAATTATTTGCAATTAATTGCCTGAAGTCAGTAACCCATGGACACAATGAGTTTCTTCCCTTGAGGTGCTTTGCAGGGATTTTGTTGCTGCTGGCTTGGATGCCATTTTGGCCTTAGTGTCCTCAAACAGTGAAAAACATTCTTAGTTGAACAGAGGTCAGATGACTGACATTTAATGACATTCCATTTCTTTGCCTTCATAAGAAGCTCTTGGGTTACCATTGCAATATGTTGGAAAGGCCCGGTCTGTCCTCACTTCATAGGCACCCAGCAGGGGTGAATTGATGCCTTATGATTGTCTGTGAAATAGTGTAGATGTATTTTGTCACTGGGGTCACAGGTATTGTTTATTGAATCAAATGTATATTGGGGGCGTGGCTTTGCATGAACCTGTATTTAGGTGAGTACAGTGCACGCGTGCGGTGGCACATTGTGGGATGACGACACATGACACATGTTATGATGTGTTATATTACAGTATGTCTTTCCCTTTTTTTCTGGCCTTTTTATTGGTAGAAACAGGAAAGAGGGAAACAGGAAGAGGGGGCGACATGCAGCAAATCACGATGAGATGGAATCAAATCCAGGGTTTGTAGCAGCATTTAGCTAACTATATTATGTGTTAGTTATGCCAGATTATGCTACAAATGGTATTATGCAGTTGTATCTTTTCCTAATGTCATTAAGTTTGTCCTAAGCAAATACTGTACTAGTGATAGCCATCGGCATACTTCTGTGATCTTTTACTTCAGTTACACTACTTGTTGCAAAAAGACTATTAATATTTGGGTTTGGCTCCTAAATAGTGCTAGCAGTTGACAATAAAAATGATTCCATGGATGCTTACTCTCATATGAGTCTCCCAAGGGGTCATGCATGGCCTGGCTGTGGTAGAATAACAGAACAGAAGCAGACACTGGATCAGTATTAACCTGGAGCATGTTAACTCATGCAAAAGAAATACACAGTTAAGGTGAAAGTAGGAGGATGAATGTATCCTAATGTGGTGAATGAATGAATCTGCTCGAGTGAGAGTACAATGTGCTGCTTTAAAACTACTCCAAAAGCTGCAGAACAAAATACTTAAATATCTATCTCTGTATATAAGCATTGTTTTATCACAATGGTGTTTTAGGTTCTTTCAGTTTGGTGGTGCATCATGCTACAGGAACCATGCCTGAGATGTCCTGATATGCAATTTTTCCATAGACATCTGCCGGCCAATCAGGGAGAACTATTTCCCATCACTATGATATAACTGCTATTGTCAGGTTTGAAAGAAATAACCTGGAGAACGGAAGCTGATTTGAAAACTGAACTAAATGTTCCAGTCTACAGTCGGCGTCTGATCTCTGGAGACCAAGGACAGTCAATATCACCTATTCAAAGCACAGCATTTCACAAAACAGAGGAAGTGGGACCCCTGTGGGGAAGGCACTAATGCATTCTCTGCTGGCTCTATCTCAGACTGTGTTTGTTAAAGTTGGTATGAAGGGTGTGGCATGAATGGGAAAAGGAAACAAAAAAAATCGCTCAACTGGATCAGTAAATAAAATATGACCAGCGTGAAGATGTTTGTATTGCATTTTCCAGTTACCCTCAATATGAAGTTGCGGCAGTTCCGTCTTTGCACAAGTTGGTGCTGAACACAGCCCTGGAAGTAGTTCAGGGTTAGAGCACTGCACAGGAGTAACTGAATTGATTAGCTGTCTACCCTTCTTCAACTTATGTCAATCCCATGAAGTGTACATGTATATGGATGTGTATACATTTCACTGGTGGTTGAAAGATATTCAGAGAAAAGAGATCATCTGATAAACTCACATTACAGCCACATGTGAGGATATCATTGAGTGAATGTAGTCAACCTGGAAATACAAACAATCTTAGTAACTGCAGTGCACCTCAGAGCACACCCACCAACTACCAGAGATGATAATGTCCGCTTAACCAAGAGGAGAAGACTATGAGCATTATTCTTCAAAATTACAGACTTACAGTGATGGTTATATTAGAGGCAGAAGATAATTGTGGCTTGGGGAGCTACAGCAAGGGAGTACATATTTCGTAATAGCAGGTACTAAAAAGCTGCCCGCCTCAAAATGTTGACAGTGCATTTAGAATAAGCATGCCTATTATGTAACAAAATCAATCCTCTTGTGCTTTGCAGAAGGTGTTAGCTTAATATTCAGTGCCCCCTCCACTAAAATCCATCTTGTTACAATGATACAGCCCTATTATTTGAACTTTCATTGTGATAAAATGTATTAAAAATTGATTTAAAATAACATTACAAATCAAATGTTCACATTTGTTGGACCCTCCTGTTTTTCTAGCCAGAGGTGTTGAGGACTCAGTTGTAGCTTTTATTAAACTTGCGTCACCTATATCTTTCTATCTATCTATATCTTTTCCTCTTGAGTTTTGAACACGTATAGACCAGCAAGCGAAATTAGATTGGCAATTGTTAGGGATCCCTGAACACTCTCTACAATGAGCTTTCATCAAAGCTGTACTCCTCCAGTGTTAACGTGTGCTGATGATTCAATATTACTTTGAATTACTGAGGAGACCGCAGCAACATGCTTTTCTCCTAATTCTGTGCAGATTCTAAGCTATCCAGGTAATACTAATGCTAAATCCTCTGCCTTCTACTGGGCCATTTTGGGTGCTCCTCTGGCGTAAGAAGTTGTCTTGTGGTGTCACAGTATTACTGTGTTTGCATGGTAATTTTACTGTTAAAAATTACCAGCAAGGCTGCCAACAATATTAAACAAACCAACCAACCTTTCAGAACCTGACACCTTTTTATTACTATTCACATCTCCTAGTCAGCAAACTCAAGGTGCTTAAAGCATGTTGACACCTGGCCTCTGGCTGCCCAAGTAACAAGCATGTCACTGGCCGTGGCCCTGTTTTTTTCTGTCAAACTTAGTTTCTAAATTTAATTCTTAGCACTAAACTACACTCCACACTGTTCACAGCACTGTGTGCTTAATTTTGTCTTTTTTAATCTGCACTCATGCTGACAGTAGTTCTTACACCATTAAGCAAAAACATTAAAGTCATTAGTGAAGTGAGTAATGTTGATCATCTTGTTACAATGGAACCTGTTAAGGGATCTGATACCGGCAACAAATGACCAGTCAGTTCTTGAGGTCAGTGTGTTGAAAGCAGAAAAAAAATGGGCAAGTGTAAAGATTGGAGGTCTTTTGCAAGGGCCAAATTGTGATTGCTAGATGATTGGGTCTGGGCATCTGTTCAGGGCCAAGTCTTGTGGGGTGTTCCTGGTATGCAACGGTTAGTACCTACCACCTACCTAAGTGGTTCAAGGAAGGGCAACTGGTTAACTGGCGACAGGGTCATTGACACCGAAAGCTCATTGATGCACATGAGGAGCAAAGGCAGATCGCTGTGGTCCGACTCCACAGAAGTGCTACTTTAGCATAAATTGCTGAAAACCTTAATGCAGGCTGTGATTTAAAAGTGCCAGAATACACATGCATTCCAGCTTGCAAAGATTTGTCAGTGTCCATGCTGACCCCTGTCTGAGCACGTAGAGTGGGCAGGTTATTGATGAAACTTAACAAGGGAGCCATGAAAGAAGTAGGTCTGGTCTGAGGAATCAAGTTTTCTTTCACACCATCGGGATGGCTTGGTGCATCATTTACCTGGAGAAAGATGACAGCACGATGCCTTATGGGAGGAAGGTGAGCCGACAGAGGCAACGCTCTGTGCAGTGTTCTACTTGGAAATCTTTGGTCCTGGCTTTAATGTGGTATGACTTTAATGGTACTTTGACACGTACCACCTACTTAAAAATTGTTACAGACTTTATACACCCTTCATGGCAAGGGTATTAATGGCAGTGAACTCTATCAGCAAGGTAGTGTTCCCTGCCACACAGAGGAATGAAGAACATGACAAAAAGTTCAAAGTATTGACTTGGTTACAATGGAACCTGTTACTTTCAAGATCACAATCGTCAATCAATCACAATCGACCAAGCACCTGTGAGATGTGCTGGAAATACAAATTCAAACAATGGAGACCCCACCTTGCTTCTCTTACAGCAGCGGTCTTCAACCTTTTTTGCACCACGGACCGGTTTTAAGTAAGAAATTTTTCTACAGACCGGTCATTACGCACATAACAAATAATAATTGTTTTTTTTTTCTATTGAAAAGTTTCATAAATGAATAAAATTTATTTTTATTGCTTAATGTGTTTACTTTTTCTCCTGTCTTAGTACTAAGTCTCTCCCACTTTCCAAAGCAGCTCTCCTGAGACGTTTGTTTTTGACTGACGGCTTCGTTTAGCAGCCGGGCATAAAAACTGACAGTCAAGTGCGGGAAACGAGCACAAACGGAAGTGACGGAAAGACGAGCTAGTCATGTTTCAAAATAAAACACCCTGCCGACTCCGCTGGAAATAAAGATAAACCAATAAAACGTTTATATTCTATCTGGACGGCCCGGTACCAAATGACCCACGGCCCGGTACCGGTCCGCAGCCCGGTGGTTGAGGACCGCTGTCTTACAGGACTTAAGCAATCTGCTGCCAGCATGTTAGTACCTGAAACCACAGGGGACCTTTAGACTAACTAGAAAATTTCCTTGCAGAAAATTTGAGAGTGGCACGGGAGTGTGCCGGGATTTAAATGATGATTTTATAACTAGAAAATTTCCTTGCAGAAAATTTGAGAGTGGCACGGGAGTGTGCCGGGATTTAAATGATGATTTTGTTTACCAAACCGACGAAAGACTTTGAACAACCTAAGCCTCATCTGTGTGGAGAGAGCAGAGAGGGAGGGGGAGTTGGGAGCAGGGTCAGAGCGTTGCCGGGCAACGAAGCACTCAGCTGCAAGAAGCACACAGCTGCGACAGAGACTTTGTTTAACTGGCAAATCAGTAGAAGAAAGCAAAAGGAGAAGACCTCAAACAACCATGATTTTCTTCAAAACTGTGTGTCGGAGAGAAAAGCCGAGCACGTTTTCAAAAAGCCAAGACCTTGGGCATTACAGAGATGTATTTTTTTATTTTCCTAGAATAAAAAATGAGTGCACAATCATTTGAGAAGTAATG
>NW_007577823.1:159148-171761 GCF_000690725.1 Stegastes partitus
AAGCACACGATTCCTGATCGAGCCGCACGTTTTGATATATAATTTGTGTGGGTGCTCCCAAATCTGTGGGAGGAGTAGGCCGGCAAACTTTTGTACGGAAGAGGAATAATAAGAAGAAGATGCGCACCAGGATAACAATAGTGGCCTCGGGCTCAGCCCGTGCCACTAATAACAGCTGCTTTGGTGGTATGAGGGGGACCTACACAATATCAGGCAGGTGGTTTTAATCTCATGTCTTTTACAAACACTGTAGATCAATGCTAGATCATTCTGTTTCTTGCAACACTGTTTTCCTTTCTCCAGCAGGGTGTGGGATTAGGCTATTGTCAGCAACAGATGTCTGTCATATCAATATCTGACCCACAGAGATAGAAAGAGTAATAGGAAATCATATTGTAAAAGTTACTTTAAATACATTTTATTAAAGTAAAAGTAAGCTACAACAATAAGCAAGTTTGCATGAATGAACCTGTATGAATTTCATTGTGTGAACCTTGCAATTCATGAAGCACTCCTCACTCTGCTCCAGGCTCAGTCTCTTTGCTTGTTCATTCTCTGTGAAAAGTATAGCCAGTCTACTCAGCATTTCTGTCCCACTGTGCAAACTTTTCAAACACTAAACTGAGTAAGGCTAAACATTAAAATGTGTTTGCACTGCAAATTGCCATGCAAATGCATGCACTGTGATGTATACGTATTTTAATATGATTTAAAAACCGCAAGATTTAAAAAAAAAAAAAACAAACGAAAAAAACAAGTTGGCACACAAAAACACATTACTTCAAGAAGAGTGAGTTTAACTTGCTATCTCCACCTCTTCTAACTCCTATTATTTTTGTGTGGACTATGTCTGAGCTTTGTTATTGCTGTGTATGTTCTTTTTGGAGGAAGCATGCTGCAATGTTCCTTTAGAATAAAAGGTTAACAACCAGCCAATCAATTGTCTTCTCCGTTCAATCAAAAATGTGTACAAAAGAAAACCTGTAAAGCTGGACATAGAGTGGTTCAACCCTGTGTGTTCACTGTTTTCACCTTACTGTGTCACAGCTCTCGCTGTATAAAAACCTGGATAAACCCTGTTTGCGTTACTTGTGTTACTTCAATAGACACACAGACATGCGACAAATCAAAGGAAAGAGATTAATAAATTAAAAGGCACAGTCTTGTGGATTGGGGTTTCAGCTTTTATCCAAATTTGAGATTTCTTTTTGGAGCAGCTTAATAGAGAAGACATCCAGCTGTGTATTGAGACCAGAGGTTTTTTTTTAGACCGAAAGCTTCATCTCAAGGCTCATTTGACAAATATATCTTTAACATGACATAGACTTTACAGGAGTCTTGGACCTCTGTCTTGGAAAAAGTATAGTAAAAAATAAATTATTTTGTTGAGTTTGCAGTGGTATTGTACAGGTTTCACAGCATTATTAACCTGTGTATTGTAGCGGTTTTGACCAGAATTAATAAGGTGGGGTGCCAGTCAGAGACAAGTCTGACAAAATAAGAAAAATAGTAACAAAGAAATAAGGTCAAACCATACAAAATGGGTAAACACGCAGACAATGAACGAATTTCAGCATAAGGCAACAAAATGCTCAACAAACACAGACCAGACCACAACTCAATGCAGCAGTGTATTTACAAGTCAGTGAACAATGTACAGTGAAGCACATGTTTTCTACAGTGAATGGTGACAATTATACTCAGTCCAATCCAGTGAAGCGAAAATCCGTCCCGTTTCCCCACAGTTCAGTTCAATCCAGTGATCCTCCCCACAGCCCAAAGTACATTCAAAACTCCGTTCCGGGTTTTACCACGGATCCTCAAACCAAAAATCTAAACAGGAAACTAAAGAGGTTGCATGACTGGTGTAGCGTCTTTTAGCGCAATGCAACCAGCTAACCAGGCGAATATATGCACAAATAGCGAGGTACTCACAATACCCGGGACCTATCGCTCAGTCAGCCGGTCCGACACACCGACAGAACTGACGTCGGCCGGATCGCGTCGGCTTTTGCTCCGCAGACGCCGGCAGCTCCTGGTAAACTCCAAGGAAATATTTATTCCTTCTGGATTCCGTCTGCTGACGCTTGTATCCAAGAGGATCCTTTGGCTGTCTGGTCCTTCTCTATCCTGGCTTCTTCCAGATTCGGAGATCTCTCTGGTTCGGTCAATCGCTGCGGTGAGTTGGCGTGCTCTCACTCCACTGACACACCAGTGCCTCTATCCGGCGTGGTTTTTTTTCCTCCCCCCCTTCCCAACCGGCCCCTTTTTTTTTCAAAACTGCGCGGGCTATGTGGAAAAATGGGATTGGATGATTGGATGACTGTGGGTGGTATCAGAGGCAACGTGAATGAATGTGGGCAGTGACCTGTTTTGACAGGGTCGCTACACTCCTCCCCCCTTAGTGGAAGCCGACCAAGGGTAAGGCACAATAGCTGATCCAGAGGTGTATGGTGTTTTAGGATTAATGGACATGTTGGAACTGGATTCAGTGTCTCAGTCAATTATGCTTTCATCCCGATACTGTTCTTGTCTCCCTGCAGACTCCTTCGCCCCTCCTTTTTTGGGAGCAGAACAAGCGGTGTTCGAGAAACCCAAAAAGTCCTCCTCATCCGAGTCTTCCTCCAGGATCTCCAGAACACGTTGGCGCTCCTGCTCCTGCAGCTCTTCAGCGGTGGGGAAGCACGGTTTTAATTGAGAAATGTGCACCACCTTTAGGTCTTGGCCTCAAACCCCTAAGACCACCTGGTAATTCACTGGGCCAACCTGTTTCACAATCCAATATGGTCCTTGCCATTTTGGGGCTAATTTGGCTGCAAAGAATTTTTCCGCTTTGGAGAGTGGATGAGCTCGTACCCAGACCCTGGTTAGTTCCTTAAACTCCATGTTTCTTCGATGCTTATCATAGTTCCTTTTCTGCTGGTGTCGGGCCGAATCTAAATTCTTGGAAACAAAGGAACCTAAATTCTGCAACTGTGTTATCTTAGTATATGCAAGAGTGTCTGGAGCTGTCTCCTGGGTTTGCAGCACAACATCCAGAGGTCCTCTCAGCACACGACCAAGGTTCAGTTCGGCCGGAGAGACTCCAGTGGACTCCTGGACTGCAGAGTTGATGGCAAAGCGGAACTCTGGGAGGTGTTTGTCCCAATGTTTGTGCTGATCTCCAACATAGGAGGCAATCATTGTTTTTAGGGTACGGTTCACTCTCTCTGTTAGGTTGGTTTGGGGATGATAGGCAGATGTTAACTTGTGTCCCACATTCCAGGTTCGACACACCGTTTGAAAAATAGACGAGACAAATTGGGAGCCACGGTCAGAGAGGATGAAATTGGGTGTGCCCCATCGGGTTAAGATATCTTTCACAATGACTTGAGAGATGGTTTCTGCTGTGGCATATCTTATGGGAAACAGTTCTACCCACCGAGAGTAATAGTCCACAAAAACCAATAGGTAGACATTTTGCTTGGAGCTCTTCGGGAAAGGACCCATCTACCCCAAGCATTTCCCAGGGGTGATGAACTACAGTTTGCTCGAGTTTTCCAGCCAATTTCCTGTTTTCAGGTTTGTATCGCTGACATACTTGACAGTTCTGAACATGTTGGCGGACGTCCCAACTCAACTTTGGCCAATACACCAGATGTTGCAGTCTTCGGTAGGTTTTATGCCTCCCAAGGTGACCGCAGAGGGGGTCTTGATGGAAATACTCCAGTAATTGGCCCCTGAAGTTGGCAGGTATGTACAGTTGATAGATGGTTTTGTATGGTAGGGTAACAACACGGTAGAGGAGATCCTCCATAATAATGAAGGATGTGGTTGAGTTTATGATAACCTTCTCGTTTTCGACCACCTTTTCATATGGGGTCTGACATTCCGTGTCTTCTTGCTGTGCCTTCCACACAGCCTCGATAGAGATGGGAAGCTCTTTTGATGGTCCCGAGGAGGCAGTCATGAAGGTAGCACACACAGGTGAAATGGGCGGCCCTTCCGCTGGGGCTCGAGAGAGGGCATCTGGTACTGTGTTGTACTTTCCCTTTCTATATTCCACAGTGAAAGTGAACTCTTGAAGCCGAAGTGCCCACCTGATGAGTCGAGTGCTGGGTTTTGTAGTTTTAAAAACCCACAAAAGAGATGCATGATCCGTAACAATAGTGAAGAGCCGGCCTTCTAGATAGGTTCTCCACTTTTCTACTGCCCACACCACAGCCAAACATTCCAACTCGGTGGCAGCATAATNAAACTGCGCGGGCTATGTGGAAAAATGGGATTGGATGATTGGATGACTGTGGGTGGTATCAGAGGCAACGTGAATGAATGTGGGCAGTGACCTGTTTTGACAGGGTCGCTACAGTATACAAGCTAGATTAGTCTATATCAGTCATATATTGGTATAATATACTAGACTGGTATTAGTGTTCATGTTTCTTAGTCGCTGTTGGTTTTAAAACGACTTTATCAGCCTTGTAAGTAACCAATGCCTCAGCTAACAGACTTCTGGAGCTTATTCTAGTGCAACCTTGGCAGTTTGTTGAAGTATATGAATATAAATAGCTAAAAGCAAGATCAGATTTGAATGTTTAACTTTATATATTTTTTTCAGAACAAGAAACTATCACTATTATCAAACTGCAGTATCAATAAAGTAGTAATGACTTCCAATTACAGCCAAAAGTCTATATGACCACAGTCGGCTTTCCTTGACATATTTTATATGGTTTTTGATGTATCACATCAGAAAAGATACATGGAATTCGTTTTTTTTTTTTAAACATTCATTTAAGGTGGTGATTGAGTTTTTGAAACAGTTGCGCATCAAATCACCTTTGTCAAATAAATTCTGACACAATAATATTCAATTCACATGACTCATTATCTGTTTTTCCTTCTTTTCTGTCTTTGTCTCCAGACAGCATGAAACAAGGCCAGTACCCACTGACATGGCAATAACTACAGCTTACTCAAGTGAAAACAATTCTTTAAGACCTTTTTCCACCTGTAGATGGCCAAAGTTTTCTTTGGTTCTTTTTCATTTTTGAGGTTTTTGGCAAACACCTTACGTTGTCTTTTTACTTTTTGTACGTACTACAGCTGCCCTCACAAAACATATACTGCTGGATGTGGTAAGCATTTAACTGGACATACGACTTCATCATAATATTGCGTCTTTACCTTTGACAAGCTCACTCATGCATCTGTTGCAGCTTGTGGTGTGAAATGAGCTTCATCTGTTCTTTCTCAGTGTCTCAAGTGTTGTAGTGCAAGACATTGTGATGTATGTGGCATATCTGCACAAAGGATTGTTCGTCAGAATGACGAGACAAGCATGCGAGTTTGCATATTGCAAAATTCAACTGGACATAGTAGGACATCCTGCTATTTTTGGCATTTGAAGTATAAAATCTTTATCTGGTATCCTATAGAGCCATGGCCCTCAAATGGCGTCGATTTGCGGATCGCAGCTGAATGGGTGATTCCTCCACTGAGCTGTTTTGGTTTGGTCGGCACATGTACTGTTCCTGGAACGTATTCTTTATGCATACCATGAGCTGATAGGCTGTTGCTGGGTCACTGAAAGTGCACTGCTGCAGCGAGACAGGCACTTTTTTAAGTTGCTTTTTTACCGCTGAGCGCTTACCGGTGCTTTACGCGAATGCTGTGTTCACACCAGACTCGAATTCATTGAGCTATTCGCGCGTTACGCGCGTATTTGGACGCGTGTGTGCACTGAGTTTTCTCGCTTCATTCGCGCGTATAAATCGCGTCAATCGCGCTTCAAGATTTGTGTCTGAATTCAAGTCATTGGCGCGACTGATGCGATCCAGACACCGGATCCACGGGATCCCCCAGTGATGCACACAGCTCGGGGAATTCCCCCACCTTCTCCAGGAGCTGCGCCTGGATGATGGCCGCTTCCAGCGCTGTTTTCAGCTCATCCGGACCCAGTTTGACAGCCTCTTGGAGAGGATCGGTACCAGGATATCGCTCCAGGACACTAACTACAGGCGCTGGCTGAGATAGAGCCATGTTTTTACATCGCCACATACAACAACACGGACGAGCGGCTGCAAGCCGGAGTGAACTGGCCACAGCGGCGAAGAGCCAGCGGAGGTTTATCCCACTAGCATTGTGATAGCTAGCAACTCGGCTTGCTAAGTTGACGAGAAGCATTCTTGTGTGTGAACTGGAGGACAGGGACAGCCCGTCTGCTGAGCACTGAGATCTGCCCCGACTAGTAATGTAACTGCTTATATCCTGGGGTGAGTAAATCAATCAGTATTCTCGGTGTAGTTGCAAAAACTGAATGAATCATGTTGTTGACTTCACCAGAATCTTAACGCTGATTGGCCATCGCGGCGCAACAATTCGCGCCGCGGGGCGTTTACTAATCACGTCTTCACATTGACTTTACATGTAAATCATCCGCGCGAATGATTTTACTCCCGTCTGGTGTGAACACAGCAGAAGTCGGAGCCTTGATGATGACATGGCCTGTTCCAAGTTTGCTGGCAAAAGAAAAGTGGATAGCAAAAATTCCAATTCAAAGACGTATGGACCGAGCAATATGCATTCATTCTCCCTCCAACCAGCACAAGACCAATGTGTCTCATGCCAAGAGACCGTAGATCTGATAAAGATGTCAAATGTAAAACGCCATTATGAGGCCAAGCAAGTCCTGAAAATTCAGAACAAAGAAAACTAAAAATTAATGGACTGAAATCATCTTATAAAACAACCAGCAAGATTCTGGTAAGATCCATGACCCAACAACAAGTAGCAACAGAGTGTTCACTTCGAGTTGCATGGATGTTGGGTAAGCATAAGAAGCCATTCTCTGATGCAGAAATAATTAAAGAGTGCATGATTGAAGTGATGGATACCCTGTTTGATGGAAAAGAAAAAGAAGAAATGACCCCGTTCCACTTTAGTCTCCTTAGACCAGTAATGCATTTTTTCCTCCTTTTCTTATGGTTATTTATCTTCTGGTCCCCACTATTTTATATGTCGAAATAGAAATGACACTTTATTTCAGTTTTTTGGGGGAAAAAAATGATAGTATTATGATTTGTGTCTTGGCTGACGACAATAAACGGACCTTTGACTCTTTGAAAATTGTTCTTGTGGACATTTCGGATTTGTATTTGAGGACCACTGCTATAGAGTATTGTAGTATTGGATTTCGAACGCACCCTGGTTTTTGTTACCAGCTTCCTCTACTTGTAAAAGCTATATGTGTTACGTAGCCTGTGCAGCCTAGTTTAAGTTGCTTGTAGCATGGTTAATTTGCAGATATTTTTTTTTAGAAAAACATGACAATTAGATGAAAACACGGCAAATGTCGGATTTAAAAATATATATATCGCCAAGTTATTACAATTGCACAGAATCCATTTGTGTCCATTAACCAGGAGTCCAAGCTTGGAGCAGCAGCTGTTTTTCTGCCTCCTCAGTGGTCGCAGCACTGTGACCCGTCAGTGTTAGCAGAGGCCAGATTGTGATGGACCCTGACAAGTGCTAAAGAGGATAAATGCTGGCTGGGCTCGCTGCTGTCATCATGAGTCACAGGCATGAAGCTGGCGATGACGCTGCTGCAGCGACACCTCACTCCGTTCTAGCGTCAGCACTCATCTCACTGCTTCACTTAACTTTTCAAATGAGACAAAGGAAAATGGTCTATTCAGTTGTCTTCATTGTGCCAGGTCTCTTTTTAAAATTTGTTTTTTTCCCTCGCAGAGCGACGATCCGCGGCAGACAACAGTTCTGCTTCACGGGCAAAGAGGACAGACAGAGGGGGCATCGGCTGTTCTAATGAGAATATGCTTTTAGATCAGTTAAACACTGAGCCTTTCCTGTGCCACTGGAGGTAGATAATCCATTCTTTTCAGAGTTAATGAATTTGCACTTTACCTGACTACATCACATACCTATTGCCCCCCCCCCCCCGAAAGCTTAACACAAGGGAGAGAAGAGAATGAAAACATTGAAATGCCTCTGTTTTATGAGCTATTGATATATATATATATATGAACTACTCACTACTCACTTCAGGAAAATACAAAAGACAAGCATCATCAGTTCTTGGAGAGAATCTTTATTTATCTTAACATTAAATACTAATGAATCCACAGACAGTGTTTTATGATTGAGAAATTTCCATTTTTTTCCCCACAGTCTCACAACACGATGTTTGCAGTAGTTACATTTTGGATGCTCCCCATGAGTATATACAGAACTTGACCTCTCTGGGGCACCCAGATAGCTCAACAGGTTGAGCGGGTGACCCATGTACTGAGGCTATGGTCCCTGATGCAGCGGCTGCGGTTCGATCCCAGCCAGTATTTGCAGCATGTCCTTTCCCCACTCTTCTCCCTGTCTGTCACTCTTTCACTGTCCTATCCATTAAAGGCAGAAAAGCCCAAAAAATATCTTTAAAGAAAATAGTACTTGACCTATCTAATCCATCCATCCATCCATTATCTATACACCGCTTAATCCTCAGTAGATAGATAGATAGATAGATAGATAGAGAGAACTCTATTGATCCCTTTGGTAGAACCTCAGGGAAATTGTTGTGGGGTAGGGGGGGCTGGAGTCTATCCCAGCTGACTTTAGGGTGAAGGCAGGGGACACCCTGGACAGGTCGTCAGTCTATCGCAAGGCTGCACTTAGAGACAGACAAGCAAGCACACTCACATTCACACCTACGGACAATTTAGAATCACCAATTAATCTCAACATGTTTTTGGACTGTGTGGGAGGAAGCTGGAGAACCTGGAGAAAACCCACGCTGCACGGGGAGAACATGCAAACTCCACGCAGAAAGATCCCGGGTGTCCTCACCAGGACGCAAACTGGCCACCTTGCAGCCCCACCTCCCAAATCCATTAAAAGTATTAATACCAAAATATGTCAACACATAGCAGCAAAAAGTTCCAATCTATTGCACAATTACTAATCCAAGAGTGTGTTTTATAAACCCAGGACACAAATTAACACATGCATCTTTTTTATTTCCGCTTAATGGACATTACAGTTTTCAGTAAATACAAGATGTTCTTTATTTGTATATACATGTAGCGAAGTTCTCATTATACATTGCACCAATTAATTCTAAATGGACCTTTTTGGCACAGTGAACAGGGCTACATTAGCTTTTTTTTAGTGTAGAGATTTTTACATTTGATGTTTAGTTTGTCTCTTGAGCATATCTGATCAGCCTAAATGCAAGATCAGTTGCAGCATGTCTTTCACAATCTTAATTGCTTGCTTTTATGTGAAAAAAAAAAACCCATGAGGCAGATGATGATTCACATTAAAATATGTTAAAATAAAATTGTTTAAGTGCATAAAGCTACCACATCTGTTTCTCCACTGAACCAGACTGCTACGGTGGATATTTATGGTGCCCAGAGGATGATTCCTCGGCAGTGAGTGTGAGTAAGTTGCTATTTGATGTTTTTAAGCTCAGCATAAGAAAGAAGGGGGGATTGACAGTAGATAACGTTCACACAATAGCAGCACAAATTATCAGCAAAGCTTCCAGGTGAGCAGTGTGACAACATGCATATAAAGAGCGAGCCTAATCCATGTGAGTGAAGCACTGACTCAAATTGGCAGCTTAAAACAGCTCAGAAGCTTAGATTCACTATTGTAAATCATAATTATGTTGAGATTAACAAATCACACTTGGGCTTTGGAGATAAAGATTTTCACTTTTAATGTGTTGAGGGTTTCTAGCTCCATCTATGGAGTGTAAAGTTATTATGGTTATAGGTAGTGTTCGTGTCCAGTGAGGCTGGTCACGAAGATGTTCACTTCCAGGCTCTTGGGTGAATCTGAGAGGTAACCTCTCAGCAAGTATTTTGGCCCACTCCTCATGAGCAGACTGCTCCAGTTGTCCCAGGTTTGAAGGGTGCCTTCTCCAGACGGCACGAGGAGGCTGGTCCGCTCGGCTGAGCGCACCATCAGAACCACCCTCCCCAGCCTGTAGGACATTTACACCAAACGATGTAGGTTAAAGGCCAGGAAGATTGTGAGTGAGCCCACCCACCCCAGCCACAGACTGTTCTCTCTGCTGTCATCAGGACGGCGTTACCGCTGCCTGAAGGCAAACACAGAGAGGATGAGGAGGAGCTTCTTCCCTCAAGCTGTCCACCTGCTGAACCTGAAACAATAGACTCAATAGACAATTCAACCGGTCACGTTGCACTTTGTATATATACATGTATATAGTATTATTATTTTCTTTATTTATTCCATCTCCTTTGGCACTGTTTGAAATTTTGATTTATTTATTTTGACGGATGGTGCGATCTGACAATGATGTACCTTGACCTTGGAGTTCACCTTTAACGTCTTTAGAGGTTGTTCTGGGCGCTTTTGTGAACATTCATATTATCCGTCTCTTCGATTTGTCATCAATTTTCCTCCTGCGGCCATGTCCAGGGAGGTTGGCTCCACTCCCATGGATCTTAAATTTCTAAATAATATGTGCCACTGTAGGGCTGCAAGGTGGCGCAGTTGGTAGCACTGTTGCCTCGCAGCAAGAAGGTTGCCGGTTCGCGTCCCGGTGGGGGCACCGGAATCTTTCTGCGTGGAGTTTGCATGTTCTCCCCATGCAGCGTGGGTTCTCTCCGGGTTCTCCGGCTTCCTCCCACACAGTCCAAAAACATGTTGAGGTTAATTGGTGATTCTAAATTGTCCGTAGGTGTGAATGTGAGTGTGCTTGATTGTCTGTCTCTAAGTGTAGCCCTGCGATGGACTGGCGACCTGTCCAGGGTGTCCCCTGCCTTCGCCCTAAGTCGGCTGGGATAGGCTCCAGCCCCCCCGCGACCCTAGTGAGGATTAAGCGGTGTATAGAAAATGGATGGATGGATGTGCCACTGTAGTCACAGGAGCATCAAGCTGCTTGGAGATGGTCTTATAACCTTTACCTTTAACATGCTTGTCTATATTTTTCTTTTTAATCTCCTGAGACAACTCTCGCCTTTGCTTCCTCTGCTCCATGTTTAGCGTGGTACACACCATGTTACCAAACAGCACAGTGACTAATGTAACCCTATAAATAGGCCGACTGACTGATTACAAGTTTGTAGAAATCTGTGATGCTAGTTAGAGGACACACCTTGATTGAACATGTCCCTATGGTCACATTATTTTCAGTTTGTTCTAGGGGTACCATCATTTTTGTCCAGGCCTGTTTCATGAGTTTTTAATTTTTTAAAAATAATCTTGTTGAACCACGGTTCAAAAGCATTGTCTGATTTTCATTGGTTAATTTTCATAGATTTTTTTATTTGTTATTACTTTTGTCAGATTCAAGTTATTTCTGTGACCATTGTGGGTTTTTCTTTCATTAACCGACCATAAATTTGGTCCACGAGTATATCTGCTCCAGCTGCTTCAGTCGGGAAACACCAGGATGATAGATGTGTTAATATTTATTACTTGTTCTGCTCTGAAAAATGCTGTTGTTATACGTCTTTGGAGCTATTAACACAGTGTGCAGAACTTTTCTTCTTTTTCATCTTGTAAACCTGTAGTCACAAACTGTACTGCAAGTTGCTTTCGCTAGAGAAACTGCACAGAGGAGCTGGACAGCTGTAAAGAAATGGTTCCAATATTACAACTAAAAGCACAATTACAACATCTATGTGAACTTTGGACACAGAATGGCATCTTCTAGTCTTTATACTTATCTCAGCTAACCATGTCTTGATTACAGTTCTGTAGCTAAAGCATGCATGACTTTGGTAGTGGTATGTAATGGGCCCTCATATCTCAATCATCTTCACTTCAGGTGCTTCTGTCTCTGTATTTCACAGTTTTAGATCTGGTTACCTCAGCCAGCAATGACAGGAGACCAACTGCAATCTACTGTGGAGCCTTTGGTGGAAAAAGCTAGGAAGCAAAAGTTTCTGAAACTCCAGATAATAAAAAGAAACTTGCCATTCAGCAGAAGGATTACAGTCTTTAAAAGAAAGCGATTAAATATCATAAGCACATGTCAGCAGTATTTATGTAATTACTATCACTGCCGTAGATACAAAAGTTCTGAGTTCTGCAATGCAGGTTTAGAGGGGAACTCTATTGAATTTACACATAAAGTTTACTTATCATCAGGAGCATGTCTTAGTCTGTGAAAAAGGCTCTGCTGAGGAGGACCTTTCTTAAATCGGGGTCTGGCACATGAATTCTAATGAGAAACGCTGTTCAGTCGCATTGTGAAACATTGAGGATTCAGCATGTTTGGAGCTCCACCTGTACAAGGGACTAAAAGTCATAATACCAACTTAGCTTCAGCTATTTTTGCACTTTGTCTGTGTCTTATGAGTATATTTTTATGGGATTGCAATTGTAAAGAACTTTGCAGACTTTTAACATGAAGACATGAGGTTGATAGTGATATTCTTGCCTTCCTGTCACTCTAGGACATGACACAAAATGTTAAACCATGCATTTCAGGACATATATAATGCAGATAAAGCCATATATCAAAATTAAAGAGCTTGGAACCTTGACAGAGTGTGCCATTAATAATAACAAAGCACCAATAGAAGTAAAAAAAAAAAAAAAAAAAAAAAAGTTTTATGTTTTCAAATGGACTAATATTTGTTGG
>NW_007577823.1:171777-180090 GCF_000690725.1 Stegastes partitus
GCCTTCCTGTCACTCTAGGACATGACACAAAATGTTAAACCATGCATTTCAGGACATATATAATGCAGATAAAGCCATATATCAAAATTAAAGAGTTTTGCTAATCCTAAGAGTGTGCCAATAATAATAACAAAGCACCAATAAAAGTAAAAAAAAAAAAAAAAAAAAAAAGGTTTTATGTTTTCAAATGGACTAATATTTGTTGGTGTAAACGCATGCTTTACATGTTTCTACTGTCATATCTTTCACACCACCACTGTACCTTCTCACAGTATGATGGTGAAGTGTTCAATCTGCCGCCTCACAGCAAGAAGAGTCAGGGTTTGAACCTGTGGGATGTTTACATGCTCTCCCTGTGTCGGTGTAGCTTTTCTCCAGGGCACTATTGCTTCCTCCAACAGTCCAAAGACATACATGGAGGGTTAATAGGTGATTCTACATTGGCTGTAGAAGTGAGTGTTGATGGTAGAGTGCATGGCTGTCTGTCTCTCTGTGCTAGCCCTGTGACGGACTGGTGACATGCCCAGGCTTTATCTCACCTCTCACCCACTGTCTGCTGGATGAGGCAGTGTGAGAGGCCTGTAACCCTTTACAATGTATATAGTAGGTACAGTTAATGGATGGATGGATGTTACATACCTACACAACCTCTTTGGAAAGCAAACTGACAAAAAAAGAAAAAAAAAAATGGCACAGTGACACCCAAATATTGTTAATACTAGTGTGGGGAATCCAGTTGAGTGACATACATTTGGATGAAAGTCTTCAGCCTGCAGATGTCTCCGTGAAGAAGAAATCAAACTGAGATTGTTCACAGAGGAGACAGTGTTCTCAGATGTCAGACAGCACAAAGCAAATAGTTCTGATTGTTGATGCCCTCACTGTCATGTCCTCCACACCAGCATGTATGTCTGAATACCAACAGTGGTGCTACTGTGGTGTGGTGTAGATTGTGAAGTGCTCTTCCTCAAATAGCAGTCTGAGGGCAAGCACATTACATGACCTCGCTCTCTAATACTTCAATTACTGGCTCTAGTTTGCTTCCTAACCTCTATTCTCTGGTTAGCCATGCTCCTCAGGTTTCATTTGGCTTCTGTGCAGAAGAAGACAAATGAGCGAGATGAATGAGCAGTACCATCACAAAGTGATGAAGTGCAGGTTATTAATTTACACTAACCACTTAAGCGAAATATGTTAGAGTGACACAAACTATTTCAGTCACGTTCCTTAATAGACTAATTTAACATCCATCCATCCACCCATCCATCCATCCATCCATCCATCCATCCATCCATCCATTTTCTTCCACTTATCCAGGGTCAGGTCATGGTGGCAGCAGGCTAAGCAGGTCATTCCAGACAATTCTCTTCCCGGCAACATCTTCCAGCTCTAAGGCTGAGCCCAGCAACCATAGAGAGCGAAACCCATTTCAGATGCTAGTATCCACAATCTCGTTCTTTCGGTCAGGACCCAGAACTTGTGACCATGGTTCAGGATTGAGACAAAAACCAGCTAGTAAACCCAGAGCTTCGCCTACTGGTTTAGTTACTTCTTCACTATGATGGTCTTGTACAACGCCTGCATTACTGCTGATGCCTTCCCAATCTCATGCTGCATTTTCCCATCACTCTTGAACTAGATCCCGAGATACCTAAACTCTCGCTTGGGGCAGCAACTCACCCCAACACAGAGGGAGCAATCCACCGGTTTCTGGTAGAGAAAACCATGGCCTCAGACTAAGAGGTGCTGACCCTCATCCAGGCTTCACATGTTTAGCTGCAAATCACCCCAATGCGTTGTGAAAGGCACAGCTTGATGAAGTCAACATAACAATGTCATTTGCAAAAAGAAACTGGACTTGTAGGCTTCATAAACCAACATTAACATTACTAACAAAAATACTGTAGCATGCCATGCAGTGGTTATATTTACCTCATGAAAGAATATTTGTATTACTTTTAAGGTAAGCATTTATTTATTTTTCTATACATAGCTGTCCATCGATGACTTGTTAAGGAAAATGGAAATGAAATGGAAGATAAGCATCAAATTAGATTGTAGATAGCAAAAAAAAAGAAAAAAGAAAACATTTTGCATTATCTTTAGAATACGACTGAAAAATTAAACTTCCCAAAGATAAAATTTGATCAGAATCTGTTGGCACACACTGTATGTCTCCTCATAATGATCTCTTGCATTCGAACTGCAAACACTGGATCTCAAATCTATACACTGCTAAAGTGACGTGAATAAAATGCGCTATGGAATTAATATGCAGATTACACATCTCCTTTATGTGCTGTTTATGAATATTATTATTAAACAACGCAACAGCTGAAAACACAGTAATTGTAAAAAAGGTCAAATTCAGAATGATAGTGCAAATATGTTGCGGTTGTCTGAAGATGTTTGATTAGTTAAGGGCGGAATCTGTGATTCCAGAAAAGGATTGCTGATATTTAGAAAGTCAGCATGATGATGCCAGATATACCATCCCTCTCACTCCTACTAAATCAATACATACTGGATTTTGCTATATAGTGGAAAAATCAGAGGATCACCAAATAACACATCAGCTGTATACAAAGTTTTCTATTATGTTTCATCATGAAGAAACAGAAATGTCACAATTGAGTTTTATAATATTCCCTCCAGTAGTTTTTGAGATTCAGTTTATATCAAATCAAAAATCAAATCAAATCAAGTTTATTGTCATTTTGCTGTACATACACAGTAGTACAGGCAATGAGAGAGCATTTCTTCAGGATCATTTAATTGGTAAGTTTTGCGAAATGCGCATCTGGCATAGGCAAGACACTAAACGTTCACTATCGCTGTCTTCTGAAGGGGCCGCTGCGTCCATGCGTGCCGCCATCAGATCACATGTACGGAAACATGGGTTGTACCAGTAGTGACCTTAACCATAGCCTCACAAAGACCTCCAGTCTCCAGTATGTGGGAAGTTCAATGTAGATGTCATGGTTTAAGAGCCACCAACTAGTGGTAAAACAAAACAAACACCTCTCACACCAACCAGCCAAGTGGATGCACGCCTTCTCAATGTCGCCAACTGTTTCCTCATAGGGAATCCAAAGGCAACTTTGCATTGTTAGGTTCTCTGTTTTCTGTTTAAAATCCGTCTTCGCCTTCCTATGTTAAGTGCTATGAGATGACATGTGTTGTGAATTCATCCATCCATTATCTATACACCGCTTAATCCTCACGAGGGTCGCGCGGGGGGGGCTGGAGCCTATCCCAGCCGACTTAGAGCGAAGGCAGGGGACACCCTGGACAGATCGCCAGTCTATCACAGGGCTACACTTAGAGACAGACAAGCAAGCACACTCACATTCACACCTACGAACAATTTAGAATCACCAATTAACCTCAACATGTTTTTGGACTGTGTGGGAGGAAGCCGGAGAACCCGGAGAGAACCCACGCTGCTCGGGGAGAACATGCAAACTCCACGCAGAAAGATTCCGGTGCCCCCACCGGGACGCGAACCGGCAACCTTCTTGCTGCGAGGCAACAGTGGTGTTGTGAATTGGCGCTATATAAATAGAATTGAATTGAAAATGAAATTTAATTGGTTCATGGGTCCATGGACTGTGGATTTATCTTCATCCATCATCCACCTCTATCACATTTTTCAGTTATTCCAAACTGTAAATGGACTAACAACAAGTGTTACTAAGGCATAATTTGTATGTTTCTGTTTTTTTTTCTTCCTTCACAGCATGAATGCCATAGAGCAGCGGACCCCAACCTTTTTGCACCCCGGATCAGCTTTCAGCAAGACCATTTTCTACAGACCGGTCATTGCACACATAACAAAATTTCATAGTTTTTTTCTATTAAAAAGTTTCATAAACAAATAAAATTACTTTTTATTGCTAAATATGTATTTGCCTTTCTTCTGTCTTAGTCTCTCCCACTTTCCAAAGAAGCTCTCCATTTCGGCAGTGGTTAGACTGACGGCTCCGCTTAACTGCGAGGCATGAAAACTGACAGAGTCAAGTGTGAGAGACAGGCACAGGCAGAAGTGACGGGAAGACGAGATAGTCGTTTTTCAAAATAAAACACCATGCAGACTCCGCTGGAAACAAAAATAAACCTATAAAATGTTTTTGTTCTTTCTGTGTGGCCCAGTACCAAATAACCCATGGCACGGTACTGGTCTGCGGACCGGTGATTGGGGACCACTGCCATGGAGGACTGATGCAGACTAATGCTTTCCTTTATCACGCCACCATGTAACCACTTACAGTATAACCACTTTTAACATCTCCACTCAGGCTGTGCCAGAGTTCGACTGATGCACAGTAATTAATGCAGTGACGGTAAGATGGTTACATCACAGTAGTCACACTTGAGATGGAACTTTATTCACTAGTCACTGATCTATGATCAAATGAATATTTGACTTCACTGTAGCTGATTAGAGTCTAGCTAAGAATAAGATTTGCCTTTAACCCCCAAAAAAGAACGAAAGAAAAACTGTATGGTGCTTTTGTTGTGGTTTGATGTGTTTATTCTCAAAGAGTCTGTGAGCAGCGTGAGATGGAGGATAGAGATGATAATTATCTTTTAAAAACAAGAAGGAATCACAGAAATTCTGATTATTTAAAGTACTGTTCTCTAATGTACTTAACAATGAAAACTTGAATTATATCAAATATGGAGGGCTTATTTTTATAGTTAGATAAGGATATTTCTTAGAACAAAGTTTAATCCAATGATGCTACATCATTTCTACAAAGAAATTCATTGTAATCGAGAGGGGAAAAAGTTGTTAATTCAGCTGAGCTCTAAGGCTGAGATAGAACAGAGTCTGTAGTTTCAGCGTACAGTGTGCAATACAGTGTAAAAGTAGATTTAAACAGCAAATATTTGTTGGACTTGTTAGAGGCTGGAGTGTCTCCACGCTCCAGATTTTACCACCGCAGACTTTATAGCGGCAGCTCTTCACTGGAAGTAAAAGTTAAACTGATACATATATTTACCAAACTCATCATCAGGATCTTCCCTGCAATGGACTGGCGACCTGTCCAGGGTGTCTCCTGCCTTCGCCCTAAGTCGGCTGGGATAGGCTCCAGCCCCCCCGCGACCCTCGTGAGGATTAAGCGGTGTGTAGATAATGGATGGATGGATGGATCATCAGGAGCCACACGAAGAAATCAAATTCTGGTAATTGACAGCAGCTTGTGCTGCAATTTCCTTTTTCTTATGTGTTCATTGATGTTTCCTGCTGTCACAAAGAACTCAGCAGGAAAGAACTGACTCAGAGGATTGTAAGAAAATCTACTTTGTGTAATGAATAATGACAAATAGACAAAGAAAAAAACAGGTGTGACAAAAGTCTTTTTGGAAGTTGGGGTCTTGGTCAGCCTAATTTCTTGTCTCATTCACGGAAATAAAGATGCTAAAGATAAAGATAAACTTTTTTGATCCCACAGTGGGGAAAGTTCACCGTTACAACAGCTTCAAAAGAAAAACGTGTACAGTCAGTGCAAGAATAATTAAACACCCAGTGCAAATTATAAGAAAAAGAAACAGAAATACACACTGCAAAAACTGCAAGAGAAAAAACATTATTTACAGAAGATTTATTTATTTATTTATGTTAAGAAGACTATATACACAAGATGAGGTAGTAAACAGTTATTGCACATAGTGGAATGGGTTTGTTGGTGGAAAAAAGTGCAGCAGTAACAGAGGTGCCAGTGGAGTTTATAATGCAGCATTGTAAAGTCTGACTGATGTTGGGATGAAGCACCTGCGGAAACGTTCCCTCTTACACTTTGGGTGTAACAGTCTGTCACTGAACGCACTGCTTAAGGAGTTCACAGTCTGATGCAGAGGGTGGGAGGTGTTTCCTTTGATAGCAGAGAGTTTGTGCCCTCCTCTCTCCCACCACCTCAATGGAGTCCAGGGAGCAGCCACAGACTGAGCTGACTCTTTTTATCAGTCTGTTGAGTCTGCTCTTATCTCGCTCAGAGCACCCCCCTCCCCAGCACACTACTGCATAAGAGACCACCGATGCCACCACAGTTGTCGTAGAACGTCCTCAGCAGTGGCCTGCACACACCAAATGATGCAAGCCTTTTCAGCAGGTATAAACGACACTGACCCTTTTTATACAGAGAGTCAGTGTTTTCTGTCCAGTCATGTTTGTTCTATTTCATCCCTGCTGACCGCCAGAGGCGGTGCTTTAAGCACTGAATATTCCCCTTCGCGCATGCGCAGTTCGAGTATGAATATCAACAATGTCACCTGTGACACCTGGATGACCCGGGGGAGACTATATCTTCCGGTGTCATCAGAGTATCTGTTCCTTTTCATCTTCTCGCGCGCAGATCGCTATCGCTCTGATAGCGTTATCCAAAGCCGCATTTCCAAATACGTCCTGTCGCTTTGTAGCTCCGCGACCGTGTTGGTCGGGGCGACGGACCTTTCGCCCCCCCCAGGAGCTGCGACGGATGGTTTTTCCCTCTTCTGTGAGGTGTTATATTTGTTTATAATCGCCTGCACGCCGCGGCGTCTGGCGTGGTAAGACAGCGTCGTCGCTTCCCTCTTCGGACGGACGGTAAGTGACTGTATTACTGTTGATAGTTTATATTGTCGGGCACACTTTGTCGGTGACGGCTGCGTTTACGCCCCGTCCTCCCGGCATTTGAGCCGATTTAATTGCATTCTGTTTGTTTCACGTTATCGATCTGTGCTCGCAAAGGCAGCGTGCACGCGTCCTCCCTGCGGCACACGGTCCTGTTTTACGTTACCGCTCTTCAGCTGGATAACCTATTGAACACAAATACAAATTGGAAACTTAAAAACGAACACAAAAAAAGAAAAAAAAGTAAGTCTCTTTCAGTTCATTTGAGACTTGTTTTTTTCTTTTGATGAACCTTGCTGGTGCAGGCAGCGTGCTCGCTCCCTCCCTTCAGCATATGGTGTGACGTTTGCACTCTGGTCTATTGCCATAGTGTTTTGTTTTGCTTGACTTCTACTGGTACAGGCAGCATGCTTGCTCCCTCCCTCCAGCATTAAGTGACTGCAGTTAGCGGCAGCGTTGTGCCCTGGCTAACTGAGTGGTGTTGCCTTTGTTACCGACCTCGGCTGGGCAGGCAGTGCTCTCGCTCCCTTCCCCCAGCATCCGGTCCTTAGCGTCCACCCTGGGCTAACCTTAAGTGGTGTAATTTGCCAGGGTGGCGATTCTCTTCCAGCGTCACTGTGATGGATAACCACCACCATTGTGCATCCTGTGAGGCTCCTCTCCAGCCTGACGATGGCCATGATCTCTGCCCCACGTGCCTCGGTCCCGAGCACCTGAGAGAGGCACTCTCTGATAACCCCTGTATGAATTGCAGCTACATGCCGCGGGCAGTGAGAGCTGCTAGACTGGCTGACTTTGAACCGCCAGGGGGTGAAGGGGACCTCCCCCCTTCGGGCCAATTGCCCCCACCCCGACTTAGACGCTCTAAGCGTCGGGCAGGGGCTGCTGTTGCTACCCCCTCCAAGAAGAAGGTGAGGTCGGATCACAGCAGACTGTCTTCAAAAGTGGATCAGCTTTCTGCGGAGTTGGCCCAGATAAGATCCATGTTTATGGCCCACCGCTCTGAGGCTTCCTTGGAGGGCGCCGATGCTCCCTCGGGGGAGGCTGATGCGCCCTTGGAGGACCCTGTTATGCCGGTGCTGGTTCCAGAGGACGATGCTCTTTCTCTGGCGGCCTCAGCCACCCACTTTGGTGAATACGTGGAGGATACAGACGACGGGGCCTCCCAGGCCTCGCCAAGCTCCCACTCCTCAGCTCAGGGTTCACTGGCTGAGACAGAGGACGGTTCCATGCGGGCCACTATTCGCATGGCCCTGGATCGCCTGGGGCTGGAAATGCCACAGCAGGTGGAGTCGGCTCAGGCAAGTGCCCTCTTTAGGAGCAGGCCTCCCCCCTCTGCCTTCGTGGTTCCTCACTCGGCGGACTACCTGAAAGTCTTACACAGTGCTTGGAGAGACAGTAAGGCTTGTTCCCGGCTGCAAGCTGATGGCCGAGCCCTGGCAGCCATGCATGATGCAGCGAGTGTTGGCCTGGGCCACATGCCTGCTATTGAGCCTGCCATCGCATCCCTCATTGTGTCCCCTGATGAGGCTCTGCGTCTGAACGCCAGGTGCCCCTCACCTCAGTGTCGGGTCACAGATGACCTGCTTACGAGGGCTTATGATGCTGGAGCGCGGGCCGGTCGTATCGGTAACTCCCTATCCCACATCTTGCTGGGCCTCTCAGCGTCTCTGCAGGAAGACAGTGTGGATGTTGCC
>NW_007577823.1:183410-228812 GCF_000690725.1 Stegastes partitus
CTGGTATAAGTCATTCAGTGCTTAAAGCACCGCCTCTGGCGGTCAGCAGGGATGAAATAGAACGAAAGTTACGAATGTAACTACGGTTCTATGAATCCCGAATGACCGCCAGAGCACTGTCACTCAGAATCCCCATGTTCTCGCGAGAAGATTCTGTAGGAACAGATACTCTGATGACACCGGAAGATATAGTCTCCCCCGGGTCATCCAGGTGTCACAGGTGACATTGTTGATATTCATACTCGAACTGCGCATGCGCGAAGGGGAATATTCAGTGCTTAAAGCACCGCCTCTGGCGGTCATTCGGGATTCATAGAACCGTAGTTACATTCGTAACTTTCGTTATATAGGTGAACACCCAGGTACTTGTAGGTCCTCACTCTCTCGATGTCAAGTCCCTAGATATTCAGCAGTGGAGTGTGTGAGGGTTTCCTGTGGAAATCGATCACCATCTCTTTTGTCTTGCTCACGTTCATTTGAAGGTGGTTCTGCTCACACCAGTCGACAAAGTCCATGATGACCTTCCTGTACTCACAGTCGTTCCCCTGTGACGCGCATCCTATGATGGCAGTGTCATGGGAGAACTTCTGGAGATGACAGCTGTCCGTGGAGTAACATAAGTCTGATGTGTCAAGGGTGAAGAGGAAAGGTGAGAGTATTGTACCCTGGGGAGCGCCTGTGCTGCACACCAACACATCAAACACACAGTCCTGTAGCCGCACATACTGGGGTCTGTCAGTGAGGTAGTCCATGGTCCATGCAGCCAGCTGGTCACTGACCCCCGCTCTCTCCAGCTTCAACCTAAGCAGTGAGGGTCGAATTGTATTGAAGTCGAAGAACGTGATTCTCATGGTGTTTCCAGTGTCCTCCAGGTGAGACAGGGCTCTCTGCAGCAGGTAGATGATGGCGTCATCCGTCCCAATGCCAGGCTGGTACACAAACTGCAGAGGATCAATGTTTGGGCTCACCAGGGGGCGAAAATGGTTCAAGACGATCCTCTCAAGTGCCTTCATTAGATGGGAGGTTAAGGCCACGGGTCTAAAATGGTTGAGCTCCTTTCGGCACGAGGTCTTTGGGAACAGAAACACAGAAGATGCCTTCCACGTGGCAGGAACTCTTTCCAGTCTCAGGCTTAGTTCGAAGGTGTAGCAGACTACCTGACAGAGCTGGTCTGCACAGTCCCTGAGGAGTTTGGAGCTGATGCCATCAGGACCCGTGGCTTTCCTGGCTCTGGTCTTCTTAAGCTGCATTCTCACCTGATCCAATGGTGGTGTGAAGAGAGGAGGAGGAGAATATGGAGGGAGAGAGGAGGGGCCCAGCGATGGTGGTGGTGGTGAGGGAGGTGAGGAGGAGGGGGCTACCAGGGAAGAGGAGCTGGAGGTGCTGGAGGTAGGCAGGGCAGTGCTCAGGCGAGAGGGGGAGGGGGTGAGACCAGTGTCAAATATTTTGAAAAACAGGTTTAACTTGTTGGCCCAGTCCCTGTCCCCAGGTTCAGGGTCCCTCTGTTTGCCTTTGCTTTGCCCTCCTGATATGATATGGAGTCCTCTCCAGACCTCTCCCGCGTGCTGTAGCCGGTCTTCCATTGTCTTCCTGTAGTTGGCCTTACACTCTCTAATCTTTCTTTTGAGATCCCTCTGTACTCTCCTCAGTTCTTCTCTGTCACCATACTGAAAAGCCCTCCTTTTCTCCAGCAGCAAGGCTCTCAGCTCAGGAGTCACCCATGGCTTGTTGTTTGAGAAACACCGTACCCTCCTTGTGGGCACAATGGTCTCCACACAGAAATGTATTTATCCATAATTGTACTTTGATAAATGTCAAACTATTCCAAATTTAAGCACCTTTTTGTAATTAGCAACTGTATTAATACATTTTATATGGCAATTTTACATTTTATACAGATAGAACTTAAGTTCCTGATAAACAGAACCTGCAAAGGGACAGTCATTATTTTCAAAAATCCAAAATCTGTTTATGTGTTGACTCCATAGTCTTGGTTCCAGTGCCCCTCATGTGTTGGCCGCCATTACTGTCCTCCCTCAGAAACACATAAGAGACACAAAAACATGTCAAAAGAGTCAAAGAAGCTTACAGAGAAACTAAATTACAATGTTGAGATGTTTAGCTAGAAGAACAAAACAAAACAAAACAAAACAAAAAAGAAGCATCATGGAAACATCTGCACCATTGACAGAGAAAAAAGCAAAAACAAAAAAAACATTGCCTCACTGACACTTGAATGTGTCATCAGACCTTTGAAAATTGGCATTTGTGCTCAGTGGGCAGAGAATGTGATTCTCCACTTGGCAGCAATCGCAAATGTCACATCGACACTGGTAAATTATGGACTTACTTGGGAGTTTGACAGCGGAGCACTATCTTCCTCAATGAATGGGTTTAATGTGAATGTTTCTGATGCAGGCTAAATTTGTGGAAAAGATAAGAGAGTGAGAATGCTCCTCTTGTGGCGCTGGAGAAGCATCAAGAAATATGATTTTGTGCCAGCGCCTTTATGAGCATCGCTTGTGCAAAATGTCTTCAAGAAATTACAGTTGTCAAAAGCATTTTTCATCCTCTGTTAATGAATCTGTTTAAGTGTCAGCATGAAAGACAGATGTTTGGATGAAAGAACACTGGACACAGAGGGAAGCAGAGATGAAAGCAGAAACATATTGTGCGTAATGCAGCTTTTTTTTTATTTAGTCAACATGCATTCTACATGTTGTCATATGAGTTTTGATGAGTACGCTTCTCTACTACCAATCATCCCAGTCAGTCAGTTTGAGCAGAGATCAGTCTCCAAAACCTTTCTAAAAATCCATATAATTAGAGGTAATCGACAACAAGTGTGTGAATCAAAAATCTTATATTTTACTTCCCTGTGCTCCCCTAAAATTGAAATATCAAAAAGCCCCACTGTCGCACGAGATGACATGCTACTTTGTTACTATGAGCACATACACTCGTTTATTTTAACTCAATTTTACATTCATAGTTCTCTTGAAACCATTGAGTTTATGGATTAAAGCCAGACAAATGGTAGGAAAGTAAAAAAATAAAAATAAAGGTACTTACAGACCATCACATAGTTGTTTTTAGATATTTATTGAATTAGTTAATAAAAAAAAGAACACTGTTTACTTCGGCCTCGTTTACACATAGCAAAAACTATGATATTTCAATCAAAGCTATAAGTCACCGAAAACGATCATATCTGAAAACTCCGGCCAAAGTGGAGATTTGGAAAAACTCCGTCTCCTCCTGTCTACATGTAAATGTAAAGACAGAGTTTGACGTCACAGTATGCGACAAAAGCGTCATCAGCGTCATATGTGTGCCACCCATATTTACATTTCGGCTACTGTGATAGAGTACAAAACAAACAAAAATACTTGAAAATATTGACTTTATAACTCCACATATAGGAGTAGCTCCACTTCTCTGTCGGTTTAAACAAACAACTCTCATGCCATTATCATTGAAGTAACAGGAAGCAAATCATGCCATTCGTTGCTGTGTTTTTTCCAGGATTCTGATTGGCTAGCATGGCTTTATGCGTCTCGTTACACTGCCCCCTATAGGTTTGGCATGCTCATAGCAGCTCTTAACGACATTTTTATGCAGGTTTGTTTAAACAGAGATTTTTTTGAAAACGATCTGGTGTGAACAATGTAATTTTGAAAACGTAGATTCGTTTTTGTAAATACCTGACTATGTGTAAATGTGGCCTTAATCCTATAAGTACAAGCAATATGGACCAAAATTTCTGAGAACTGCCTTCATTTCATCATAGAAATATTTCTAAAAACAAAAAAGGTATTAGCAAGAGGTAACTAATACAGTAGTCAGTCAGTGAGCATGTATGAACAGGATTATTTCACATTGTACTTAAATGCAGCTATTGTGTCTATACTGAAATAAATGTATGTTTAATCCTGCTAAATATTCCATTTCTCTTCATCTGTTCAGGTATTATACACTGAAGCATTTACATAGAATTTTCCTGGAGGCTTCATGGCAACTTAACCAGATGCAGAAGCAGTTTTGCATTCATATGCACCAAAACCTGTCCAATCAAATTCTAAACCTCTCCAACAACTCTATAGAATCTTTATAAACAATAAGATGTCACCTTTGCCAGCACACACTAACACTAAATTCTGCATCCTCACTGCTGCATCAGCACCTGCTTTCCAGAAGATGCAGCTCCCCCCACTTCTCCTCCTGTATTAGCATTTAGATTTATGTGAATTTTAATAGTTCTCTCAATATATGTTCATGTTTATCAAATACTGTGCATGCCAGGCTCTGCCCCAGTATTCACAGGCTGCAGAGACAGTTTCATTCAGAGTCAGTCTGCAGAGGCACATGTAGTAGTCAGAGCCACACCTCACATTCACATCCATATTGCAGTTGCCAGTAGAAAGTTTGAGGAAATAGGAGAATATGCTGATTTCAGGGTGTGACGAGTGGATGGATATTAATCTGAAGTACTGGAGATTGAGTTACTACTACTAGAGTAACTATATTTTAAAATATAAATGTATTATATGCAGATAAAATACAACACGCTGTTAAACATGATGTCTTGATGAAATCTTAACTCAAACATTCAAAATGTGGCCACTGGTATAATGTTTAACTCTAAAGCAAATATTGATCCCTCAGTTGTTTAGGTAACATACGATATACACTTAGTTTCTAGAGGTGTTGGTCTGTATGTTTTCAAAGTTCTTGAACTTTAAACAGTATACCATGTTTTAGACAGAACCATGTTTACCCTATTTCCACAGGGCCAGTATTACATGAGCACCTTCAATAATTTTTAATAATCACAGAGGTGGTGTATGATCTTCACCCTGTGTAAAAATGCCACGTCCTTGATTTAAGTAAAAATTCCATTGATAATTGGCTGTCATGTTTCGCCAAACACAGAACTCCTGTGATAACATTACAATATTAAGCCATGTTCACACAGGACTAGTATTATCTGGGGACCTTGTGCGATTTACAAATTACCCCTTTCACGTCTGTGTTTTGTGTGGTGCATTTGCTTCGGATAAGCCAAGTTTGTGTTTTACTCCAATTTACTGACATTTTCCATATTTTAAAAGCCCGCTGCATACCTGTGGAGCCTAACGAAAGATGGCAGCACGCAATACGGACCATTTTGCCATGTCATTCACCTAATCACCCTCAGAGATTTCGCTCAGTAAGTGGATTTAAGCTTTCTGTGAATGAGTCTCCATGAATTTACACCCAAAATGCTATCCAAACTTTCTATAATAATTGCTGTACGGCATTGAAAATTCTCACAAGGAAAAGCTTAATAAGGCAAAAAAAATCTTCAAAAAAGTAAAAAACACGAAAGGAAAATTACCCAAAATCATATGGGAGGCAATTTTAAGCGAAACTACTTTACAAATTAAGGAAATTGCAGACTTGACATCACAGATAATCTCTGAATTTATTTCAAATTTCTCCCAGAAAGTCCCAAGTGATACTAGGTCTTTGAAAGTTTTCATCTCTGTGATGTCAGTGTTTTATGTATTCATCTGTCTTTTCTTTTTTTTGTACCCAGCAATTTATTTTTGAAGTACCACTTCTTCTATTTTGTTTCTGTAACTTATTTTTTTTAAGTATTTTTTTTTCTAAAAGAGTTAATTTATTCTTAATGATGTAAATATTTCCAAGTTTTTTTTGTTTGTTTATTGTGTCCTGTGTGGTGATTGTGTGATTTTGTAGTTGGTTTTAACATTTTCTGGGTGCAGCTGGAGTGTCTGTGTCAATGTTTTCCAGGATGGGCGGGGCTGATTGGAGGAGCGCACGTCAGCACCTTCACAGCTGCGGCTGATCATCGTCGTTACACACTGGATAAAGCCACTGGTCTTTCTGGGCTCCAGTGCGAGACGATTGCCAACTCACCTGTGGTACATCTAATCGCCAAGCCGAAGCACATGAGTTTTTGCCTTACCTTCTCGAGCCTACGAGTTACTGTGTGTTTTTCTCCCTCTCCAGCGTCTCCTCCACCAGCCCCTGTTTCCAGTTTCTCCAGCCCCACTTCGCCAGCTTTTTGGTTTGCCCCCACGGATCCACGAGCCAGGAATTCCTCCACTCAAGCACCGTCACGGGAAGAGCACCACGGAAGAAACACCACACGAGCACCGGGTTTGGAACATCACCAGTGACACGCGCACCATATACGGACAAGATGCCATACGAGCACAAGCCGCACGGATAATCACATTGAAAGGACACTTCCCCTCACGACACCAGCGCACCAGCCCCGGATTCCCTCACCTGCCTCCCTGGTTTCCTCACTCCCTAATTCCCTTAAAATAAAACCTGTTTTTCCCTAACCTTATGCCTTTTTCCGTTCTGGTCCAGCCCTACATCACACCGCGTGGTCACCGACCACAACATCCGGTCCAGCATTATATCAAGCAGAACAATGATCTGGCTGCTGTGTTGTGCTGAACAAATTTACTTTGCCAATGGGAGCTTTATAAATATAAGGCTCCTCTTGATAGTCTGATATTTATTTATTTATTCATTCTATTTTACTTCATTTATTTTGAATGCTTATTATTGAATTTACTTGTAATATTGCTGGACCTGCTAGAGGGAAAAAGAAAAGTGTAGAATAGAAAAATACTTTATTTATCCCAGTCTGGGAAATTACTGTGTAGTTTACAGGAGTGAAAGAGAGAGTGAAAGTAAAGTAGAAGAAAACAAATACACCACAATCTACCAACTGCTACACCTAGGGTCCATTTCACAAAGCAGGTTCAACAAAGTCTGAGTCTAATCCTGAACTCTGAGTTGATCTACTCTGAGATAAGAAACTCAGAGTTCCCGGTTCCAGAACAACGGATTTGAGTTAGGCTGTGTCCGAAGTCACTCCCTATGCCCTATATAGCGCACTATATAGGGTGTACGCCATTTTGTAGGGGTGTCCGAATGTTAAGTTACAAATGTGACACCCTATACAGTGCACTCAAAATATCCCACAATGCACCCTGAAAAGTTGTGTACAGCCGATGGTCACGAACCAAGCAGTATGGATTGTCATGCATTGCGCGAAAGGAAATGGAATTGGTTTGTTAAATTTTATTTTACCTGGACAGTAAACGTCGCTAAAATTGCGGCACTCGGTTGTGATTTGGACATACTACACTTCATTTAAATTGCTTTAAGTTACTGGATCCTGAAGAAACGCTCTCTCATCTGGTATGTACAGCAAAATGAAAATAAACTTGATTTAATTTGATTTCTTAGCTACGCAATAAACTGTGAATTTGATGTGTTTGTACTATGCTGTTGCTGCACAAATTGCAGCTAGGGAGCGACGTAATTAATAACTCGAGTAGTGTCCGAAATGTTACTTTGTCGAGGTGCTCCCTATATATAGTGATCCCTATGTAGTGAGTAGGGAGTAGGGAGTGAGTGGATGATTTCGAACACAGCCAAGGGTTTTGCTACTTCCTGGTTGACATCTTGGATTTCGGAGCCAGTGACGCAAAAATTGTTGGAGGGGGCGGAGCCATAGGAGCAGCGATTGACCAGATGGATTGAGAGGCAGGCCCTCTCTGCCCGCCCACATTTTCCGCCTTCTGCTCATTCTATGCTTCTTCTGCATCGTTGTTGCCGACAGCAAGTAAGTGCATTCAGCCAGCACAAACAACGTTAGCTCCCAAAAGTTGATATAAACTTTATCGCTATTTGTTAAATTAACTTCAGTAAATGTTAAATTAATCCCTTGAAGTAATTGAGGACATGTACATACATGTTGACAAATATCACATATAACATGAGTAACCTATGTTATCATAGCTGAAGTTACTGTAAGTCAACATTAAACTGCTTAATTACTTTTAGTAAAACACATTGTAAAACTGAGTTTTACAATGTGTTTTACTAATGTAAGGTTACATTAACTACCTTAGTGAGTATCCGCAGTGGTAAATGGGAATTGTCAATGTCATTAGTATTAGCTTACTATTAGATGTAACATTAATTACGGTTGATTAATCATAATAGCTAAATAGCGTGATTCTTTTTTTAACTGTTCCCGTCTTGACGTGCCGTTCATTCGTGATCAGCAGATATATATATATATATATATAGCTCACTAAAGTAATTTAATGTTTGACCACCGAACAGTTACTGATTTGTGTTCTTATATAGTTAATGAATATCTATCTATATGTCTATCTATCTTTCAGAAAGCGGACCATCGAAAGCAGAGATCCAGAATGGTATTTGCCCCCACACAGAGCCACAGAAGTGAGTGATAGCTACTGTAGGAGCCACAAATGTTGTTTTTGAGTATTGATCACTGGGTTAGTCGTTTTGTTTTATTTAGTTGTCATGGTGATGTATTGTCAGACAACTGTGTGAAGTTCATCTAATAAGAGTGCCAATTACTTCCTTTTATTTATTTTTTTAAAAAAATACAATCTTCTACAATCTGCAATATGACATATTTCTCACTATCACGTTTTTCCTGGGCTGCAAGGTGGCGCAGTTGGTAGCACTGTTGCCTCGCAGCAAGAAGGTTGCCGGTTCGCGTCCCGGTGGGGGCACCGGAATCTTTCTGCGTGGAGTTTGCATGTTCTCCCCGTGCAGCGTGGGTTCTCTCCGGGTTCTCTGGCTTCCTCCCACACAGTCCAAAAACATGTTGAGGTTAATTGGTGATTCTAAATTGTCCGTAGGTGTGAATGTGAGTGTGCTTGGTTGTCTGTCTCTAAGTGTGGCCCTGCGATGGACTGGCGACCTGTCCAGGGTGTCCCCTGCCTTCGCCCTAAGTCAGCTGGGATAGGCTCCAGCCCCCCCGCGACCCTAGTGAGGATTAAGCGGTGTATAGAAAATGGATGGACGTTTTTCCTATTGAGCCACAGTCTGGATAATTGGTGACAGCTATGTCCGACGTGGAGGCTGCGGAGACCATGGGAAGCAACCTCGGTGTTGATGGGATCCTCATCCACTGGTTTGGTTGGGGTGGTCTGAGGTGGAGAGGCTTCCTTCCTTTTTTCTCCACAAGGAAGAGCAGTACCTGATGTGCTCCTCATCCATTGTGGTGGCAACAACCTGGGCAACATTTTAAGTGTCAAACTTGTCCAAACAATGAAAGAAGACCTGCACCACCTCCACCTACAGTTTCCAGGACTGAAAATCCTCTTTTCTGGCATCACCCAGAGATGTAGGTGGAAGGCTGGTGCCAGTCCGCCCAAAATAAACAAAGCATGCAAATTTGTGAACAGTGTTATGGCTACATACGTTCGTTCTTCGTGGATTCATTCATCACCCCGCATAAGGTTTGACACCCCTCGGCTATTCTTGCATGATGGAGTTCATTTGACCACTCGGGGAAATGAAATTTTTTTTAAATAGTTTTTTGGAGAACATTAAGGCCCAACTTCAGCAACATTAAGCAAGTTGAGTCTTAATGGTTTATTTGTAGCCACAGACATAGCCAAGAGTGTCATGCCTTATGTAATGAGTATTTTTTAAAATATGTTTTTATTTTGCACTTGTGACCATAACACTGTTCACTCTTACCAGCTATGTGCTTTCCCACCCCTACCCTCTCCAATTGTGACAAATTGTAAATAGTTTAAAGTTCATGGTTTTACAGTTATTTATGCTTGTTAAAAGTTGTGTAGCTATTCTACCTCTTTTTATAAATCAAACTGTTCTGTTAAATGTTTACATTTTTTGTTTGTTTGTTTTTTTAAGCATTTGTAGTTAAATTTTTTTGGAAAATGGAACTTTCAATGTGCAGTAAAAGTGTTTCTGAAGTTCAGCCATTAATGTGTTGATGGTTTTTAATGGTTCATAGTATGTATAAATATTAACAATAGCAACATGTACAGTTCTGTAATGACACAAGACCACATTGCTGACTTTGCCAGGATTTGTAAATTAATTACAAGGCTGTGTGGATGATAAGTTTAGTCAATGGAAGCAAAGGAACACGAAGCACATTTAAATACAACTACCGTATCTGTAGTTTAGAATAAAAGTAATGTACAAGTGTTGCACTACAACAAAATTTCAGACGAGTCTTTCAGACAAAAACAAAAGGACATGCAATACCATTTGTTAAACCTAGCTGACCTAACAGACACATTAAAGAGTCTGTATGCCTAATACATATTTTTAAGAAATGGTAAACATCTGTTCCCGGAAATGGAACTGCTCAATTAATCACCTGCTAAACAACAACTGTAATGAAGTAAAAGGTAAGACATAGAACCTCTGAATGCTAACAACAGAGATTAATAAACTTTTGAAAGAGCTGATCTGTCCTTCCATCAGAGGTAGCTGAACTGGAAATGGTAGACTCAGGATGTTGTCCATGTAGTCTTCTTATTCACGATCAGATGAATGGCACCGGATAAGGTCTTCCTTCTGCTGGCACCACTCATTCATTTCCAGTTTGGAGAACTCAGAACTTTGGAATTACAGCAAAAGACAAACACTTTGGTTAAAATGTAACAATCACGGTAACAATCATGTTAGGAAGTTCTCCTAATGAGTAGGAAGTGGACGGAGACAGGTAATGATAAGAAGGTTTTTATTGCAGGACGGGAGTGAGGACACCAAGGAAGCAGGAGGGAGAAGTGCCGGTGAACGCAGGTCTTCGTGGAGGAGGTTAGAGGGTATCCAGGAACTCCCGAGGTGTGCTCCAGTGCGGAGGGGATCCGTGCTCCGGGGGGAAAGGTGCTCGAGGCGTGAGAAACCAGGGAGGGGAGAATCGGAGAGCTGCTGCTGGTGGTTGACTCGTGACGGCTGGGCTGGAGGGGACATCAGGCTGAGGAGGCTCTGGAGAAGGCGAGGTAAACAAGAGACGAGGTCAACAACTAGAAACAAATAGCACAAGAACTCGAGAACTAGTTGTGGCCGATCTACCACTCAAAGCAGAGTGAATTGTCTGGTGCTGCATCACGGGGAGAAGCCGGCTTAAGAGCAGCGCTGATTGTGATGAGGGACAGGTGCGGTGGAGAGCGAGTGAATCCTCCTCAGCCATGGCCCCACCTAGCCTGAAAATACAAAGCACAGGAAACAACACTATCAAAACACAGGTTCCAGACGAGAACCCCAGCAGGTAAAGAGCAGCGCCAGAAAAGGCCGCAAAGAGTGGAAAGAGGAGATTGAAAATAATCAAATGGATTCATTCTGCTTAACAATGTGTGGTGTATTTTGTTATTTCAGGCAGTCCTTTAGAAGGTGGGTATCTTACGACTCAAACATCTGAGACTTTAAAGCCAAAAAAAAGATAATAAACATAATAAAGAGAAAAAAAGTGATTTTCTTAAAAAAAAAAAGAAGTAATTATTCCTCATGTTCACCAAATTATGGCACGAAGAACTAAACTAAAAACTAAATAAAAAGGGTGACATCATGATCATGCTCTGTGTGCTCTAACAAGTAACTGATGATTTGAATAAATATGGTTATCCACACACGCAGCTTAATTTTTTTCTTGTTACACCCTGTTTGGTTTTGTATTTCAGCTACTCTCACCATTAAATATTGGTGAATGTAGAAAATCCACTATTGAATTACTGCATAAAAATGTAAATGTCTACCATCATGTCTTTGAAGAACTGATCCTCCTCAAAGTGCATACTACACAGCCATGACGTCTTTGATGGGGTCCACTTCTGTCTCCTCATATTCACCAACCACTGCTTCAGCCTGTTATCATCACCTAAAGGAAATCTGTTGGAAGAAAAGACTTTACTGCTGTGCATTCAGACTTAACATTCAAGAATGATGTGTATAACAACAGTGTTGTTGATTTTTAGCAATAATTTGGTGTTAAGCCAAGTGGGGTATGGGGTTTTTTAAAGTGATGAAAAGTAACAAGTGTCACATCTGTAAAGGTGAGAAAATGCACATTATTTAACAAGATCACCACTTGTATCTGTAATGTAAAGTAGAAATAACGACCATGGCATCCAGAAATTTCACATTCACAGCATAGGAAAAATCATGCAGCAAAGCAATCACTCCACCAGATTATAGTATATTCAACTGACCAGTAATCAATCTATTTGGGTCATTTAAAAGGACACATCCATCCTAACTAAAGATACATATATATTTTAATGTAGGTAACGTGTTGCAATATGTTATCCCGACACACACTCGCCATAGGTTTACGCTGCACTGTTACATGAAAAAGGAATTTCCATCTATCATCTATACATAAAGGGTACGGGTAGGGTACACTCGGACAGGTCACCAGTCCATCACAGGACTACAATATATACACCGTTACGTTCATTTAAGTGTGTGAGAGTAATGTGCATCTTAACTACTGAACAACAACATATAAAGCTGGCGTTACTGTTTAAACCACTTTTAACTATCAAAGCGTTACATTATTAACTTATAACAATGCAGCGCATTATTTTAACACATTACACTTCAACTTGGTTGCATGTACCAGAAACACAAAACATGTTGTTAGCTTAAAGGTGGTTAAACTTTACGTCAGAAGCTGACTAAAACATATGGGCGACAGTCTATGGTCAACACAGGGTACTGGTCCAGTGGTGCCAGAAGCCGCCGTTCGCATCAGAACAGGATGGAAAACCGAGACGAGACATCAGCTAACACCAATGCTAGCTATCTAACTAGCAAGGTGCATCGATGTCAATTGTCTATACCTCTCCGTCTAAAGCATCTCGAAAACAATTCGTAACTTTAGAGATACACTGTACACATCATATTTACTGCTAAAATTGCAAATAAAGAGCATTCAAACATTTACTTGCCGAAAAAACTGGACAACGGAACCCTTTGAGGGTCTGTTAGTGCAATTAACCGGGAAACAAGCCATGACTAAGGTGAAAAAAAAAACTGATTAAAACAAGCCGAACAACTGTGGGAAATGTGGTTAGTTCACAGACATAAAACGATCAAATAACAACTATTAGAACTTAATCTAAATGTGGATGACAGCGAAGCTCGGCAGCAAACAAGCCTCTTCGATGCGTCACCCAAAGGACCTGTAAATCATTCCTGACAAGACTGCTTTTTGGAGCCAGCAACTTGCGGACATAGTGATACTGTTGTAAGGTTTTTGACACTTCCGGGTTGTCTTCATCTTTCAGGGCCGGTTGCTACGTCCATCTTTTATACAGTCTATGATACACACACTCCCTCTCTCCTATGAATCCCCGTATCACCCTGTGAAACCCCAACATCTCCCCTGCCCCTCCTCCCAAGATCTCCCTAGCCGACAACCCCCACATCCCCCCCCCCCCCCCCGTATCTCTCTGACCCCCCTATCATTTTTTTGTTTTGCAAGATGTCAGGCTTGTTCCAAATGGGTGCAAGCTTGCATGGAATTAGTGAAGACTTGGTTATTTTCAAAAATTCCCAGCTTGCCATCAAAGGGGGCTGATGTTAATGCTTTTAAAACATTTCGTGATTTGATTGTTGAGCTGATGAAAGGCAAGTCAAAAATGACAAGATCTGGGCACCGCTATAGCTCATCTGGTTGAGCTGGCGTCCCATGTACAGGGGCTATAGTCCCCGATGCGGAGGTCATGAGCTCGAATCCCGCTCATGGCCCTTTCCCGCAGGTCCTTCCCCCATTCTCCCCCACTTTCCTGTCTCTCTCTCAAACTGCACTATCAAATAAAAGCAAAATTGCAACAACAACAACAACAAAAAAAGACTAGATCCTCGCATAATGCTTGCTCTACATCTAACCATCATTCATCAAGATAGGTTTAGGCCATTTAGAAATATATATTGTAGCATGTTCGCTAAGATATAATGATTGATTGATATGTTTTTGGCAGAGATTCCTTTAATTTCTTTATCCTGTCTTATGGCAGCTGCTAAGGCTTCAATAAAAATGGCAAAAACAGAAGGAGACAGTGGGCAGCCCTGTCTGGTGCCACGCTGTAAACACAAGCTTGGAAAAGTATGATCATTGGTCCTAGCACATGCATTGGGGTTGTTAAATACTATTTTGATCCAGTCTATGAAGCATGGCCCAAACCCAAATTTATTTAATGTCATAAATAAAAATTTCCAGTTGACTCGGTCAAAAGCTTTTTCTGCGTCTACAGAAATGATTGTATATTCTAGACTATGTATGGTAGAATAATCTATTAGATTAACTAATCTACATGTATTAGAAGAAGAATGTCTACCTTTAATAAAACCTGTCTGGTCAGGATGTATTTGTGACGGTTCGTGCTCAGAGACTGTGCGGGTGGAACCAAACGAAAAGGGAGACGGGGAGAAGGGTTAAAGGAAACAGGATTTATTCGGGAAGGTGGTGGAGTGATGGGCACCAGGAAGCAGAAACAAAATCCGGTGAAGGGGTGCCAGTCGTGGGGAATAACCCGGTGGTGGGATCTGGTGCAGGGATGTCAGTCGTGGAGAGGGAGGAGTGGAGTCTTCGGTGTCGTGATCCGAGGAAGGGGGGTCCCGAGGGTGGTGCACGAAGAGCCGGTGCCTGAGAGGACCTTGGTCCGTGGGGTTTTTCCCGGTGCAGAGAGGGAGCCGTGACGAGGGAAACTGGGGTGGTGCGCTGGGGTCCGGTGCTCAGGGTTTGGTGCTCGTGGGGGGTGCTCTCGTGAAGGGTCTCCCGGTGAAGGTGTCCGTGGTCGTGAATTCCCGTGGGTGACAAACGCTGGAGTGCTTGGAGGTGTGCCGAGTGCTGGAGCCGAGGAGGAGAACCCGAGGTAGGTATCACAATCCTCTGGCGTTGGTCTTCTGTGAGACGCCAGTATTTAAGCAGCTAATGAGCCGATGAGCCACAGCTGCCAGCGTGCGCATATCTCTCCTGATCGGCTCCGCCCAGCCTGCAGAGAACAGAGGCACACCCACCAAAACCCAAAGACAGACAAAATCCCAAAAACACAGTGAACACAGTCTAGGACCCTCACAGTATTATGAGGGGTTACTTTTTCTATCCTTATAGCGAGAGCTTTGCTAATTATTTTAAGATCTACATTTATTCATGACTGGAAGGAAGTGTGGGGTCTTTCCCTGGTTTTAATAATGAAGTAATGGTGGCAAAATTCATGTTTGAGGGTATCTCTTTTCTTTTTTCTTTGACTTCTAATATCATTTTGTAAAAGTGGGTGCCAGCATTGTCCAAAATTCTTTGTAGAATTCTGCTGGATGGCCATCAGGACCTGGAGCTTTACTATTGGGCATATGCTGGAGAGGGGGCTGCAAGGTGGCTCGGTGGTTAGCATCGTTGCCTTGCAGCAAGAAGGTCACCGGTTCGCGTCCCGGTGAGGACACTCGGGATCTTTCTGTGCGGAGTTTGCATGTTCTCCCCGTGCAGCGTGGGTTCTCTCTGGGTATTCCGGCTTCCTCCCACAAGGTCCAAAAACATGTTGAGGTTAATTGATGGTTCTAAATTGTCTGTAGGTGTGAATGTGAGTGTGCTGGTTATCTGTCTCTAAGTGTAGCCCTGTGATTGACTGGCGACCTGTCCAGGGTGTCCCCTGCTTTTGCCCTATAACAGCTGGGATAGGCTCCAGCCCCCACGCAACCCTAGTGAGGATTAAGCGGTGTATAGATAATGGATGGATGGATATGCTGGACAGCTTCATGGAGTTCGCTTATTGAGAGAGGTAAATCCAGAGCCATCCTGTTTTCCTGTTGCAATTTAGGAAGATTAGTGTTACTAAGAAATTGATCGATATTCTCATCTGTTGTGTTTATTTGTGATTTATATAATGTTGTATAGAAATCTCTAAAAAATGTATTGTTCTTGTCAGGATTGTGGCGGATATTTCCTTCTGGATCTTTGACAGAGGAGATTGTTGTTTTCTCCTTGTTTGTTTTTTTATTGATTAGCCAGAAACTTTCCGGATTTGTTGCTAAATCCAAGCAAAGTCTTTGCACCAAGAATTGTGTTTTTTTAATCTATTATTTCATTAAGGTCCAGTTTAGCTTTCCGAATATTGCTCAATGTGTGTTCTTCTGGGGAGACATGGCAAGCATCTTCTTGTGATTTAATTCTGATTTCTAACTCTGAAATTCTTGAAGCCTCTTTGCTTTTCTTATGAGAAGAGAAGGCGATTATTTTCCCTTGCATTACTGGTTTTCCTGCTCCCCAGAGAACACACGCTGGAGTTTTTGGCAAATCGTTACTTTCAAAATATATGGCCCATTCCCTTTTAAGATAGCTGATAAACTCAGAGTCTTTAAGCAATGATGTATTAAAGCTCCAGTTTCTAATTGATGGTTTATTGTTCTTATTTGTTAGAGTAAATGTTACTGGAGCATGATCGCTGATGGCAATGGGATGAATTTTGATTTCTGAGATATCACTGATCAGCGAGCAGCAAGTTAAGAAATAATCCAATCTAGAATAAGAATGATAAACTGAGGAGAAATAAGTATATTCTCTTATAGTGGGATGGTGAGACCGCCAGGTGTCACAAAGACTCTTTCATGTATTGCTCAACATTTTCTGAGCATTGCCAAACTCGGTGATTTTCTGCAGTACTGAGTCGTCCATTCTTGGATCACAAACCATATTGCCCCCCCCCCCCCCCATTATTAATGTATGATCCAGGTGATGATAGAATGAAGTAAAAAAGGAATGAAAAAAGGAGGGGTCATCAGCATTTGATACATATATATTTGCAATGCATAATTTAACATTTTAAATAGATAATGCAACTATAATAAATCTACCTTCTGGGTCTATGATTGTGTCATTAATGTCAAAGTTTAATCTTCTATTAATTAGAACAGCTACTCCTCTCTACCTAGAATTGTAACATGCTGAGTGCACATTTAGAAACTGTACTGTTTGAAGAGGATCTATTGATGAATTTGATAAATGAATTTCCTGTAACAGGACAATGTCTGCCTTTAATTCCTGCAGCCGATTGACAATTTTTAATCTCTTTTCTTTTGCACCAGCTCCACGCACATTCCAAGTGACAAACCTCATCCAGTAACTTAAATGAGTGTTACATGCATGTTAACAAAGCTGCGTCCGTGTGCCTTCCATTGCATGTTTGCGTGCATGTGTGCATGCACACTGAGTATGCGTTTGTCTCCCGAGGATGTGTTTGTCCCTTCAGTTCCCGGCCCTGGTTTTTCACCTGCTCCTTTTGCTTGAATTTGGCAAACTTCACCACAACCAGTCTCCGTCTGGGCGCTCCCGGTCTCCAAACTCCCAAGCGATGAATCTGATGAAAAGAAATGTTGCTCATCGTTTATTCTGGAAGCTTCAGGTGAGTGCAGATGAAATCCTTAACTGTCTTCTCAGGATCCTCCTCCGCTTGTTCTGGGAATCCTGCAAATATCAGATTATCCCTCATGCTCCGTGCCTGGAGATCAATGATCGACTCTTTGATCTTTTTATTTTCTTCAGAGAGTCGGGTCATCCCATCAGTGAGGGGTTTTGCCGACTTTCTGAGGCTGGCGTTCTTAGCCGCCAGTGTCTCCACCTGTTTCTGGCTAAACTCTAGCGACTCCCGTAATGCCTGAAACTCCTTATGGAGAATCTCCATCAGGCATAAACGGCCATTGAGGGAGCTTAATTTCTTATCTATAGAGATAAGAATGTCAGTTGGACTATTTCCAGGTGGTGAAATGGCTCCAGGTGAGTCTTTGTTGCTGAGTCTCTTTGCCTTCCCCATAACAATTCTATCAAAGCAATTGTCTATGTAGTCTGTCAGGCTGGCCAAATCTTCTCTGCCTTCCTCCAGAGTGTACCTTAAAAGACACTAAGTTTCTCTCTTTTCAAGATTTTAAGTTAGCTTGGCAAACATAATTTTTCTGGATGAATGAATGAATTAACGCACCTTGGAATTATCGTGCCCAACCATTGACTTTGTTGTCCGTAAGCCACTTTGTAGCTATTTGGCGGTATGCTTAGGGTCATTGTTCATTTGGCAGACCCATTTGCACCCAAGCTTTAACTTTCTGGCTAATGTCACTTTGGTTCAATATTTTCACATAATATTCTTTCCTCATGATGCCATCGATTTTGTGAAGTGCACCCTGCAGCAAAACACCACCAAAACATGATGCTGCCACCCCTGTACTTCACAGTTGGGATGGTGTTCTCAGGCTTGCAAGCGTCTCCCTTTTTCTTTTTTCATTAGATTAGATCTTCCCATGTTGTCACAAAAGGAAGCAGTGTTTTTGAGGTGTGCCATAAAATACATCCACAGGTATGCCTCCAGTTAACTCAAATGTTGTCAGTTAACCTATCAAAAGCCTCCAAAGCCATGGTATCATCATCTGGGCTTTCCCAAATAGTTTGAAGGCATAGTAATCTTCGTGTATGCAAACGGCTGACCTTGAGAGAGACAATTTTTTATTACTTTCTTCTTTTTATTACTTTCTTAAATAATTTTGGTAATCCTAACTGACCTAAAACAGAAACAGCTTAGTCTGATTTAATGTCAGACACAATTTTTTTTTTTCTCACTGTCTTTTTATACAGTGTATGTAAACTTCTGGTTTCAGCTGTATTTATATCCACTGGGATAGACCACCGGGGCAGGGAAGACAATCACACAGGTGGAGCACATTAGGGCAGGGCAGCAGACAAAGACGGGGAGTGTAAAGACACCTGAATCACAGGGTGAGTACAACACACAACAGGAAATGCCAAAATAAAACATGAACCAAGCAAAACATGAACTAGGAGCGTGGCAAATTATTGCCAACAGGCTCAGAAAAAATCAATACATTGCAACCACAAAATTTCCGCAACTGCTGCCGCAAAGACAAATGAGTTAACCCAATGTTTCTCTATTCTTACATCTTCTGTTGTCATATCTTTAAAGCCCAAAGTATTTTCTTTTCTTTAAATGGCAAGACTGTTTGACTCCTGCAGATCACATTTCTTGGAACCTCCAGCAAAAAGGATGTGCTGCACAACCTGTGCTCACTTTTGCTTGAGCGACCAGACCAGAAGCATAGTTACAGCAATGAATGCAAAACTGGAATAAAGAGCTGCTGGACTTCGAGAAAAATTGGATCTCATTTCAAGGTAATGTTATGGTTCCACATTAACATGGGCAGTGGTGTTCAAAAGTAAGCCCAGGTTGAAGCCAATTTAAAAACAAAACTCTGTGTGTATGTGTTGGAGATGTGTGTGTGTTTTCAGGTGGTGAATTTACTTTTGTTCTCAGGCAATTTATGTCTTGGAGATTAATACGCAGTGAATATAATGTTCGTGGATGACAGAATAACAGTTTCCTTTCTGTTTCTCATACTTGCGTGTGGTGTATAGTAAGAGATGATAATTTTACAAACTTTGGGGCCAAATTTGAGGGTGTTTTCCACAATATAAAGACACAGGAAGGGTTGAATTACTGATGATTTCAGGCACTACATGCGGGCAAGATTTACCCCCAACCCAATCCAACACTGAAGACTGCATGGCACAGTATTTGCCCTGGACCGGCATTGGGTAAGCCATGGTTTACATCAGACCACTGTAGAGAGGTTTGAAGTGTGTAAGTATGTCTCTATGAATTTTCTGGTGAAACATGAACAGTTCAACGTATGAGCCATTTCTAATTGTAGCAAAATACATAAAAGAAAACAAACAAACAAGAAACATAATTCAACAGTAATAAAATGATAAAGCTTTGATTTAAGTGCTTTTTTGTTTTTTTTTTACATTATGTAGACCCCAACCATCTCTTTGCAAAATCAACAACCACTAATAAGATACTTAACTTGACTCCCTTGAAATCAGATGATAAATAATGTGATTTCCAGGAAATGTTTAGTTACGTCTACTAAATGTTTAGTCGCACTCTTGTGAACCATATACTAGCTAATGCTCAATGTGCAGGAGCCCAGACACCACTTAACAAACGATAACATTTTTGAGATAATAGACTTCAAGAGACTCACAACTCCCATCTTTCTTTTAAAGTAAAAAAAAAAAAAATCCAAATAGCTGAGTTACAGCCAAAGATGTTGTTGAACATCTGTCTTATCTAGAAGCTGAGCATCACCGCCATACATGTTTAATTTGTGCAACATGGTCAAACACTTTTATCAAAGTAACTACTGACTGAATATACTGTTGTTTATATAAATTTGTGACGGCCCAAGCTCTGTAGCTGTGCGGGCGGACCCGAACGAAAAGGGAGGCAGGAGAAAAGGTTAAAGGAAAACGGTTTTATTTTACAAGGTGGGGCAGTGGTGGACACCAAGTGGAGGAATCCAGTGCGGGGGTGCCAGGCATGGGGATGCAGGAAGGAGGTCGTCAGTGCTGAGGTCCGTGAGGGAGGATTCCGCCGAGGCTGTGCTGGGGAGGGAGTCGTGGAGGAGGATCCCGATGACGGTGCGTGGAGGTACGGTGCTCAGGGGACGGTGTTCGTGAATGGTCTTTTCTGTGGAGGTTTTCCAGGTGGAAGTGCTCGGGTTGTGATCCTTCTAGTGAGGGTGCTCGTGATAGTGGATTCCCGTCGTGTGGACTCGTGGACGAAAAGGCTGGCATGCCTGGTAAAAAGCTGGGTGCTGGAGCCAAGGAGGGATGCTGGAGATACACAAAGATAATACATGATCAGCTCGAAAACAGACTTAGCTCAAAGCTCAAACGTAGCGAAGCAGCTTAGCGGCCTGACTGTACCACTGGGGAGGTATCACAATCATCTGGCGCTGGAGTCCTGTGAGACGATCGCTTTTCAGGTCATCTGCTGATGAGCAGATGATCCACAGCTGCCAGCGTGAGAATGTCCTTCCCTGATCGGCTCCACCCAGCCTGCAGAGAAAGAACACGCCCACCAATACACAGAGACGAAAAAGCCAAGACAACCAGAAACACAATAAACATAACCCATAACCCTCACAAAATTGTTATCCATAAATCCTTACACAAGCACGCACACTCATCCTTTGCTCATCGTCAGCTGTTAGAAGCATCAGATTTGACATGTCTTCCCCCCCTTCTCAATTAGTTTCCATTACTTTCGTGCTCCATTTCACATACGAACTTTGGAAATCAATGTCAAGTAGTTAAACCGCTGTCATTGATTTGTGTTAGAAAGGGAATCATTTGTCATAATTGATCTAAGGTATTTTAGTTGTAACATCAGAGACAAGGACACCGTCTTATTTCTTCCACTATATAGATTTAATGCTCAGAAGTAATCAATTTGCAATGACACATAGCTCGAAAAAAACAACTGAAAACTAGTTGTCTAACACAACTGAATGACAAGGTTTCAGCTACTCGACACTTCTTTTATTCTCAGACATATACAGATCGACAATCATGTTTGTAGGGATTCTGACTGTTAGGGAGGCGATAGCAGGAGGGCTAGTTCGTTTAGATGCTAACTGTAGACAAGACGGTGTGTCGGTCAGAACACAGGATGAAGAGACTGGGCCCCAGTATGTTCTTCAGCAGTCTTTACTTTGGCTGATATTCTTCAACTTATGTACATATACATGTACATAAGGATGTATGCATAGATGGAGGCAGAGAGAGATATGGAAAGATAGAAAGCGAGTCTGAAACAACAAACCAAATAACAGACGTTAGTACAACTTATAATAACTCTCAGTTGTCACAAACATATAAACTGTAAACCCAAAAATCACCACACATAAGTGGTGCAATGGCGCCATCTAGTGACATCAAAAATACACAGCAACATGGTGACCACATGGACACTCATACAATAAACACATACTTTACACTCATCCCGCAGTAACATAAAGAGTAACACACGTTATGAAGTTAGAAGTCTATGTAGCATGCAAATGCTCAGCTACGAGCTGTTATCTACACATTATATTGACTGCGACTGACCGCAGCTCAAAGCTAATGGCTAGCACGGCTAACTGAATCAAACAGACGGACCAAACTTACATTAGCTTCACGTTAGTAACACAAACATACACTTACTTTTTGTCATGAACTCAAGGCTTAGAACATCAGCGACAGGAGGTGAAACTTATATTTCGCTGGACTGCTTAACCATAGCATGCTTCACTGCAGAGACAATACAGGAAGTCAGAACTCAGTCAGCAACAACGCGATATCATGTATGTGACCTCACATAACTAAACAGAAGAGGACTGAGCTTTATTACAGCCGCCCCCAAATGCGCTAGGCACATTTGCTCTAAAAAAAAGGCTACACTACAAAGTTCAAGGAGAGTGAAAAGGACTAGTCCTCCCCAGATGGAAGAGCTGACAACATCACTAGGCGAGCGACAGGTCGAGTGTACACATGACCTTTAATGTTCACATCAGCAGACCGAATACACCCATCATCACTCCAATGAACATTGACAACCGGTCCGATGGGCCACGAAGCTCTGGGCAGCTGAGGGTCTACTAACATGACGACCGAGTTCTCTAGAAGTTCAGGAGTTTCAGAATGCCATTTCTGACTTATCTGCAGCGTAGGAATTTTCTGATGAATCTTGACCAGAATTGGTCAGCCAGCACTTGCGAGTGCCACCAACGCTTGCGACTCAGAATCTCTGTCTCAGGGTACACAACTTGGGGAAGCGATCCATCTGGCCGCCCCATCAGAAGACTATTTGCGGTCACAGGATCAACATCGGCCACATCAGCAGAGACATAACCGAATGGTTTAGAGTTGAGGAGAGACTCCACTTCTAGAAGCACTGTGAGCAGGATCTCCTCGTAGACCGGTTGGTCTCCAACACAGGTGTACAAAGCAGTCTTCACAGAGTGGATTTCCCGCTCCCACACCCCGCCGAAATGAGGGGCTGCAGGGGGATTAAAGCGAAACCTAATTCTTTGGCGTGCGAGCTGTTGCTGTAGAGTGGGAGCCATGCTGGCGAAGGCCTCTTGGAGTTCGTGCTCCCCACCCTTAAAATTGGTCCCCTGGTCAGACCAAACTTCTGCGGGGGTTCCACGTCTGGCCATTAACCTTCGTAGAGCCATCAGGTAAGCATCCGTATCCATGCTCCTCAGGAGATCCAGATTGACTGCACAGGTAGTTAGGCACTTAAAGATTATTCCCCAGCATTTCTCATGACATCTGGCCACCTTGACCAACATCGGCCCAAAACAATCTGCACCCGTGGAGTAGAAGGCTGGCTTGAACAATCGAAGCCAGGCAGCTAGTAGATCTGCCATTTTGGGGATGGATGGCTTGGCTCTCCAGCGTCGACATTCAGTGCAGGAGTGCTGGTGCCTACGAATGGCTTCTCTGTCTCTGATGATCCAGAATGACCTCCGCAACTCAGCGTAAACTTGCTCTGGACCAGGATGGTGAAGGTCACTGTCGTACTTCTGGATAAGTAGCCAGGTGGTTGGATGCATAGGATCAAGGACGACCGGATGCAAAGGACAGTCACTAAGGCCCTCTGAACGCCGCAGTCGACCACCTACTCCAGAGGAATTGTCCAATTCAGGGGATAAGGTAAGCAAGCGGCTCTTGGATGAGACAGGTTTCCCTTCTGGTAGTAGCTTTCAGTCTTCAGGAAACGATTGTTGTTGGGCCTGCAGCAACACCACCGTCTCTGCTTGTCGATACTATTCAGCAGTTGGAGAGGAGTAGGAGGAGCTCTGTCCTTGAAGCTCCTGGGCCTTGACTTCAGTCAGCTCCTGCCATGTCTCATACACTTTGTCGATTGGGTCCGTAATCAAGGCAGCTGTCAGGGCGCAGAAGGTAGCCTTATGGAGCTCTGCTGGGTCCTCCCATGGTTCTCTAGTAGGCTTCACTGATCAGGTGTCCGGGTCTTGAAGGAGGAAGGGAGGTCCTTGTAGCCATCGGTTAGGTACAGCGAGTGATCTCAACAATTTACCCCTTGTCAGGTCATCCGCGGGGTTGTAGCGGATGTACGTAGCGCCAGGTGTGTGAGCTCTTGGACCTCGGCTACTCTTGTTCCCACGAAGACCTTGTGGTGGCAAGACTGGGATTGTAGCCAGGTGAGGACCATCGTGGAGTCGGACCACAACACCATCCGAGTCACTGCCAGGGTCAGTTCCTTCTCGAGGAGATGGGCGAGCTGTGCAGCTACCAGGGCCACACAAAGTTCCAGACGTGGGATGGACTGGGTGCGTTTGGGAGTCACACAAGACCGAGCGAGGATGAAGGAAATGTGCACCTGACCATCACCGTCTTCAGTTTGCAGGTACGCCACAGCCCCATAGGCTTGCTCGGAGGCATCTGCGAAGATGTGCACCTGGTACATAGCACCCTCCAGCTTGGCACCTGTGAACACAAAAGGGCGGGGGAGAGACAAGACAGACAAACACTCAAGCTCCCCTTCCCAACTAGACCAGGCCTGCATAAGCTCAGAGGGGAGATTTGTGTCATCCCAGCTATGCTGCTTATCCCATAACTGTCTAACGATAAGCTTTGCTCGGGTGGAGTAAGGCAACAGATACCCTAGGGGATCATATTGGGAGGCTAAGACCTTATAAATGTTTCTAAGGGTAGGTGATTCATAGGTCACTGGCCTATGTTTGTAGCCCAAAGAGTCGGTTTCCCAGTTCCAACTAAGGCCAAGGGTGGATTCTTAGGGGTTGGAGTTATCCTGGGTTAACCATTTGTCCAGACTCTCGGATCTGGCTTCTTGGGGCAAGTAGCTCAGGACATTTGCATCGTTGCAGGCCCACTGACACAAATCGAACCCCGCTGAGGTTAGAAGGGCTCTGAGGCGATTGACAAGTGACTTAGCTTCATCTGGAGTATGCAGACTTTGAAGACAATTATCAACATAAAAACAGTTCTAAACTGAAAACTTGAGGTTGTCGTTGAGTTGGCTAGGATTTGCTACGTGGCGTTGCAGGGCATAGGTTGCACAGCATGGGCTGCAGGCTGTGCCAAACAGTAGAACCTGCCATTCAGATACTCTTGCAATTTCATTAACTTGTAGGTCTCGCCACAGGAATCTAAGGGGCAATCTTCAGGGAGGAGGTGAAACCTGGTGAAACATCCCCTTTATATCCCCATTTACTGCTATGGGGCCCTCACAAAACCTTAGCAGGACTCCCAGTCCTCCCAGACTATATTATGGTGAGCAGTACAAAAAGTAGAAGGGAAAATGGAACTCATTATCTTCTAATTTCCAGTATATATTGTACATTGTACTGATGACGTCATGCCATTTCAGTTCAATTCTGTTTTATTTATATAACACAATTCACAACATATTTCACCTCACAGCGCTGAACATAATAAGTTGAAGACCGTATCCAAAGTTGCCTTTGGACTCCCTCTGAGCAAGCAGCCTCCTATATAGCAGGAGGGGTCGGGATAGGGACAGCACATGGAGAACAAGCAATACAAATGGAACAATAAATATGTTGGAGATCATTGAGGCCAGCAACCGTAGATCATAGACGTGAAGCTCCAGATCCAGAGACATCCGCAAAGAGAACAAGCACAGGACCTCGTGGAAACACAGAGCTAGTGACATGTAATGGTGATATATAACTGTATGTAAGGAAGGAGAGTAGAGGATAGGCGCCTAGTGCATCATGGAATCCCCCAGCAGTCTGAACTGAGAGCAGCATAACTAAGGGACAGTTCAGGGGATTCTGAGTAGCCCTAACTATAAGATTTTTCAAATATAAAAGTTTTAAGCCTAATCTTAAAAGTAGAGAAGATGTCTGCCTCCTGAACCCAGACTGGGAGTTGATTGCACAATAGGAACCTGATAACTGAAAGCTCTGCCTCCCATTCTACTTGTGGAAACTCTTAGGGTTGGTCGTTAAGAGTTTTGTATGTTAAAAGCAGGATTTTAAAATTCTAGATCAAGATTATTCCTGGATCAACTCATTGTACTGACTCTCTTTATCAATGCCTTGTTTAAGTAAATCTCCTTTTTTCAGATTATGAAATGTTAGATGGGTGTCAGGGTGGGTTATGTAGAACAAACCCTATAAATTCTTACTTAGAATGTGTGTACCCCTGGATGGTGTCCCAGCATCCTTTTCTAGCCAACATTAATAGGAATATGCACCATCACTGAGGCCAGTTGTCACTGTTAATAGTACAGATCTGGGACCTCATGTACAAAGACTTGCGTGGATTTCATACTGAAACCTGGCATACGCTTCAATCCAGAAAACTGCGTACGCACAAAAAAATCCAGATGAACGAAAGTGAGCGTACGCCAGAATCCAAGCACATTTCCTTTGTACTGAACAACATGTGCGGAATTGACCGCACATGTTGGAGTACCAGACTCCTCCCTCTCCACGCCCTCAATTTAAATATGCAAATTAGTATAAACAGGGCCGACAGGTGGGATTCCCCTCTCTGCAAGATCAGATAACAGTAACTAGGATGAACTCATCCCGTTTGAGTGGAGAGTTGCCGCTCTTGTGGGTGACACTGCTGTCACAGGGGTGGTGGGAGCACACGTGGGTCACTCAGATCACCCCAAGGTAAATATATAGTGTGTAACTCACACATTTATTCCCTATACGGGTCATACAATAATCTGCTCGCAGCCAAACAAGGTACAGGTTCTTGTGTAATCATGCCAGGATATCAAAGAGGAAATGAAAACTTTGTCTCATGTCAGATTACTCAATTTATTATTTTCCAACAGACAATGAGGCAAGAGAAGACTGTGAGACGCAGTCCCAGCCTCGTGTCACAGACCCGCGGGATTCCTCCAGCCTCCCTGGCGTCAGCTGATCCTCCGGTCCGCCGCAACAGCCAGCTGCTGATGCCCGTCCAGGGCGCACATTAACGCATGTCGAGGGGATTAATATTAGGACAACTAAATGACTTACTCATCAAGAAGCCACCCATCCCGCACCGTGCCAGCTTGTAGCCTGTTCTCAACCATGCTCAAGGCTGCCTCGCAACAATGTTACTTAATTGTATTTGCGCATCACAGATGATCTGTACATTAATTTAATAAAAATGCCTCCTGTTTACATAAACAAATGCATCTTGTGATGGTGCCTCTATAGCAATGTGTGTGCAGTCGATAGCTCCGATTACATCAGGAAAACCGGCCGTCGCTACAAATTGCACTTTCATGTCGTCCTGTTCAACTGCAGCGTGGGAATTTCATATATCTGGCTGACATTCGGATAGCTCCACACCACACAGCTGGCATGGCTCTGCTCACTGTCGACTGGCACAGTCCCGGTCGGTCGGCCAGCTCCCTCTGAAATGACCCTGTGACTAGGAAGCCCAGTGTGGTCAGCACCTGTATGAGCACAGGTAGACAGGTAGGACATGGCTCCTGGCCGTGTTGCGCTCCAATAATGGCCGCAGCTTCGTGCACAGTTCTAAGCGAATTGCCCTCTGGAACGTAAAGCGGCTGATGATCCTGTCGTTGTCCTAAAGTCTCTGGAAGCCTGTTCTCTTGGCACTGCGCCATTGGTAATATCCTCCAACAGTGCCAAAGCTGCCATTGTTGTTAACGGTATCTTCTGCACCATTTTATGTAAACTTTTATATCCGCTCATCTGATTGCAAACACCTGGGTGTGTTAATTGTTCATCTAAGTGTCTCTGATGTGCATATCACTTTGAGGAATTACCTTTTTTTACATTGTTTTTTACATTTTTACATTCCCAGCATCACCTCTAAGTGTCGCCAACGGGTCAATAGCAATAGAAACGTGCGTACGCCAGTCAAGAAGTTGGCGTGGAGGACTGCACATTTCCACGTTCATTTCACTCTTGATACATCTGAACGTTAGCGTGGATAAGTGCATACGCCAAGTTTTTGTGCGTACGCACGCTTTGTACATGAGGCCCCTGGTGTCTTCATTTGAAAACAATGACACTTAAGCTAAACTGCAGGGGGAAAAGAATCATTGGTAATGACACAATGAGACGTTAGCAAAGTTTAAGGCAGTCTAACTTGCTCACAGTGTTGGTGGGCAAAAGGAATCAAAGCTTTTGGTCAAAGTTTAGTTACATACATTTGCATGGCCAAGGCTTGACTGTCATCCTTGAGTCTTCCCAAATAAAAGAAACAGTATTGCTCCAGAAAACAGCAAAGGAACTTTTAGCATACAAAGACTGATTCCTACTTTGCCCACAAGGAGCCGCATATTGGCAAAGTTCAGCAGGTTTAAAAAGCTACAGCTAATGTTGGACAGATATTACAGCAAGCTAACATTGGCAAACATGAAAATGTTAAACTAACTAATACAGTGGCTCCTACACTGACATTAGTCATTTTTTGGTGAACAAAAAGCACAACCTGTTTTTGTCTCATATAGATACACTTTAGTGAATATTTGTTTGATGTCAATCATATTTAAATTGTATGTTATCTACCGATGCCCACATCTGTAAGGTTGATTCATGATTTTCTGCCCATATGTCCACAAGGGTACAAGTGATGTAAATTCACCCAAGTCTGAAAGGATTCACGTGAGCCCCTCTGTGGTCGTCAACATGCAGCTCAAAGTTTGTTTTCCTGTGCACAGTCAACACAGTTACACATTTGTTTTGAGCGCAGTTTGTATCATGAGGAAAGGAAGAAAATTCTCTGATATCCACACTTTTATAATTTGTAGTTTCAAGAGTTCTAGTTGAAGAATAAGTTTCTGCCAGACTTGAGGCGTACTTTGATTTGTACATGCTTTCCAACAACAGAACTCAAACAGGATTTTATGCAGAATTTGGAACTTCCCACTGTGTCTGCCTACTGTGCTCAGCACACCTCAGGATTAATCACCAACATGGTGCTACAACACAATCTGTAACTCGCTGATATATTGCATAAAAAGTAAACAAGTCACAGCCTTCCACAGAAGCCCCAATTGTTTTTATGCATAGCAAGCCGACATGTACCTATTGTAAAATGAATATAACCACAAGAGTGTCCACCACCTGCTGTCAAACACTACATTTGTCTCTGCACACACACAGAGAGCAGGAATAAATTTTTAAGCATCATATTGTAAATGTGTTAGCCTGCCAGTAATTTGTGTGACATTAGCTTTACAGAGCAACAACTGATTTTACATTCCCTCAAGTAACTTTCAAGTAACCTTCGACCTTCTTTAGCTCATCTTCCCTGAATTGTGTTGGATGACATATCAAACAGATCTACAATTTCTCGGTTTTAACAGGAGCAACCATGTCACCACCAGTATCCAGAGACAAACGTCCTGCCCCTGTGCTCGGCGTAACTTATCAGACATCTTCCACACAAACCTGGTGCTCAGTAAGTTTCAAACTTTTAAACTTTGTCATCCATGTCTATGTCTTGCAGAGCACTTATCTACTTCTAAAGCTGTTTTACAAAAGCTCCTTCCTATCTCTCTGCCCTGCTCTCTTGGATTGTTGATAGTGATCATACTGCTCAGAGACGTGGCTCACCTTGCAGGTACCAAATATTCATGCAGAGTTAGGAAGATTTGCTTTACTGTCACTGTGCCACACATACTTTTAATGGGCTTCAACAAAAGTTTAAGTTGACCTCATGATTACAACTCAGTGCTCAAACCTTCAAATTGTCTGTTATTTTTTTGTCTTTATCCAATATAGTTGTATATTATTCTGTTCATTGCTATATTATTCTAAATGTGTATGTATTTATTGTACGTGTTAAATTATTCAAATGCAGGACACTGGAGGCAGGGTTCAAAAACAAAATTGAGCTTTCCTCTGAACTGATTCAAATACAGAAATGGAGGCAAGTAACACGAGTGCAAGGTACAGGATAAGACTTGCAGAGAAAATCCAAAATAAAACAAAAGGAGCAGAAACTAAAGTGCCAACTGAAAATACTCGAGGGCAAGGCATGAAGGACACAAGTATAAAAAGAAAAAAATAGGTGTGGTACACAGGGAAGGAGCACTGACAAACTGACAAGGAAAAGCACTGGACTGTAAATACACACAGACTAATCAACTAACTGAATACTGGTGAAGCTAATGAGGGTGGCACAGGCAATCAAAAAAGGAGGGAAAACAACAAAAGGAGGCAAAACCAAGAGAGATACACAAGTAAACTGCTGAACTAAATAAAACAAGACATAACAAAAGGGGTTGCATGAAATGCAGACAGAGGGAAAGTCAGGGTCAACATAAATGTGTTCTTTGAGGTTCATTATAAAATAAACAAATGAATGACTACGCCATTGAGATGATCATATAACTACTGTAAGACACTTAACTCAGGGCACATGGGCAGTCAAAAGCTGACCTCCCAGAGATGACCCCATTCAGTGTTCACTCTTTTCAGATGCAAGTGTCCTGACTGAACTAAAAATATACACAATTGCACAAGCAGACCATTACATGACCTTGGATGGTTGAAGTGCGCATTACAAACCGGCGCTATAAGTCTTTGACATCTTGATTGCGATCTGTGTCACAAAGAACACAAGTGCCAGACAGAATGAGTAAAGGACAAGCATCGCTTTAATAAAGCAGTTTGCTGCAAAAGGATGTGAATAGAAGTCACAAACACAATGAAATAATATACAGAACTGCCGCCCACAGGTTTCTTTCCATTCATTCAACTCAACATATAAAGTAGAGAAGCTATTCTTTAGTTAATGAAAAGGCGTATTGCAGTAGGTGTAGCTGATGTAATAGTTGACCAGCCTTGGTTCTGCTTTACATGCAGACAACCACAAGACTGTCTTTGTAAAACAAATCTGTACCTTTATATTGTTATCTCTGAATCTGTCAAGCTCTAAAGGCTAATGATATTTTCAATCTGTGTCTAAATTCACAGCATCTCCCCACAGCTGAATTGCTTATGAAGTGCTGCAGCGAGGTGTAGCATGTATCAAATGAAACTGTCACACAGACAAGCAACTGCCACAGTTGGAAAGTTAAACTGTGCAAAGAGTTGGCAAGACTTTGTATTTCAACGCAATCACAGTTATCTTCTTTATCCATCCATCCATCCATCCATCCATCCATTATCTATACATCGCTTAATCCTCACTAGGGTCGCCGGTGGCTGAAGCCTATCCCAGCTGACTTAGGAGGAAGGCAGGGGACACCCTGGACAGGTCGCCAGTCTATCGCAGGGCTACACTTCGAGACAGACAACCAAGCACACTCACATTCACACCTACGGACAATTTAGAAATAACAATTAACCTCAACATGTTTTTAGACTGTGTGGGAGGAAGCCGGAGAACTCGGAGAGAACCAATGCTGCACAGGGAAAACATGCAAACTCCATGCAGAAAGATCCCTGGTGTCCTCACCTTCTTGCTGTGAGGCAACGGTGCTTACCACCGAGCCACCTTGCAGCCCTATCTTCTTTATACCGTCCTGAATTCATTTTTACACCAATTATTCGTGGACTCCTCAAAAAGCGGGCTGGAACTTTGTTCTACTTTTCAAATATTTGTACATATTAAAATAAACATGATATGCAGACAGATTAAACTGATGCAAATTGATATTTCTGCAGTTTTGAATGTCGAGTGATCTGGTTTTGAAATTACAGCAAATTTCTGCATCGACTCCAACATAGGGCTGGCATTACATCCCACTTTCCAATGAAAGTGTTATTTTGTGTTTGTTTTTCATGCAATCATTAAAAGCAGTTTGTTGTATGTTTACACATCAATGAATAAAGCAGCACATTTTTGCCATTTAGCCCTTAGGTCGTGTTTTTTCAACTTGCTAAGACATTCCACCATCATGGTTTTATTTTTGCTAAATTCCATGCAATCTCTAATGGCAAGATATCTGTACTAACAGCATTCTGCGAGGAAATGATTTGCTCTCTGACTTCAACATAATGGAGATATTAATCTTAAAGTACCATGGGCATTGGATGCACAGCTCTGACTATTATTTGATCCCCACACAATCCTGTATGAAAATAAAAATAAAGGAGCAAATAAATGTTCAACATGAGATGCTGCAATGGCTCATAACATTGACAGCACTCAAACTGATCTGCTGGGTCTTATCTGCCCAGATGGAGAGTAGGTGCGCAGTGGTGCAAGGGTTTACAAGGCTCCGTGTTAGTTACTATACTCTGTGGTGTTATCTTCACCTGATTGGAACCACAAGGTGGTGTTTATGAGTCGGCCCGGGCCTTATCAGTGTCCTCGCAGCATTGACATACTAGATCTGAATCAATAAACAGAAACAGTGCTGAGGTGAGGGGGACCATCAGCATTCATGTGTGGTGAGCAGTGTGCAGGGAGAATTGACAGGAAGAACAATTGATCCCTGTCGGCTGGCTTAGATCTGAGAAGAGCCACACAACCTTGACCAGTTGTGACTGGGATGGTGGATTGCAGGGAGCTTGGTTTGGAAACTCCATAATTACCTAAGAGGATTCTATGTTCCATGCTACACATGAATGAAAGGATTCACCTGGCATGGACAACGTGTCCACATCTGACTGTATAATTACATATAAGTTATATTGTGAAGTAGAAATGAAAAACGAGAACACCACAGCAAAATTCGTCAGTTTTTCAAAGGGGTTTGGGTCAGAATTACTGGCAGAGTGAAAGTGACAGCCGTTCTCAAGGCAATTCACGTCATCTCCAGAATACCATTTTATGGCGAAAAATCCAAGCAGTGCAGTTTGTCGAAATAAGAATATCATATCAGAAAACAATTACATTTATGCTTTGCTTTAACGAGCAATCATTTAATCCGATTTAAAACAGTCTGATGCTCAGGCTGACCCGTAATCCACAGGTCTCCCAAGCTGACCTGCAGGTGCGGAGGGTTCAGGTAATCACAATAGAAAATATCTCGGCTTCGAGCAGGTCAGTCCGAATGCCGCTTTGTCACTTTTTGACCTAAGTCATAAATAGTTCACAGAAATATTGTGTGCTATATGCTACACTGGATTTACTCATACACATCCCGTCTTCTCTCTCTGTCACTCACCCAACACACACACACATGAATGCAGGGTCTCTCATGCCCCGGCTGTCAATAATTTGCATTACTGAGCTATGAAGTAACCTACTTCTATCATACTTCTTTCCGCACATACAGCGCCCTCCATAATTATTGGCACCCCTGGTTAAGATGTGTTCTTTAGCTTCTAGCAAATTCAATTTTTTTCTAAATAATATAGGACCACAATGAAAAAAAGAGGAAAATTCAACCTTTGATTCAAGTGCATTTATTCAATGTGAAAAAAAATCCCACATTAAAAAAATATTCTTTTACATCAAATAATGTGTGCCACAATTATTAGCTCCCTTGATGTTAATACTTTGTACAACCCCCTTTTGCCAACAAAACAGCACCTAATCTTCTCCTATAATATTTAACAAGATGGGGGAATACAGAAAGAGGGATCTTTGACCATTCCTCTTTGCACAATCTCTCTACATCATCCAGCGACCTGGGTCCTCTCCTCTGCACTCTCCTCTTCAGCTCACTGCACAGGTTTTCAATGGGGTTGAGGTCTGGGGACTGAGATGGCCATGGGAGAACCTTGATTCTGTGTCTGGTGGATCATTTCTGTGTAGATTTGGCCACATGTTTAGGGTTATTATCTTGCTGAAAGACCCAGTGACGAGCCATCTTCAGCTTTCGTGCAGAGGCCACCAGATTTTGATTTAAAATGTCCTGGTATTTCAAAGCGTTCATGATGCCATGGACCCTAACAAGGTTCCCAGGGCCTCTGGAAGAGAAACAGGCCCACAGCATCACGGATCCTCCCCCATACTTCACAGTGGGCATGAGGTGCTTTTCTGCATACTCATCTTTTGTGTTCTGCCAGACCCACTTAGAGTGTTTGATGCCAAAAAGCTCTATCTTAGTCTCATCTGACCAAAGCACAGGGTTCCAGTTGAAGTTCCAGTACTGCTTAGCGAACTCCAGACGTTTGCGTTTATGATTGCGAGTGAGAAAAGGTTTTTTCCGTGCACGCCTCCCAAACAGCTTGTTTGCATGTAGATAGCGCCTGATGGTTGTTTTGGAGACTTTGTGACCCCAGGACGCTTGCAAATCTTTAACAGTGAGGTTTGGAGAACTTTTTATTTCTCTTACCATCCTCCTCACTGTGCGTGGTGGCAAAATAACCTTGCGTCCTTGTCCAGACTTGTTTACCACTGTTCCAGTTGTTTTAAACTTCTTAATGATTTCTCTGACAGTAGATATGGGCAGGTACAGGTGAGTGGATATTTTCTTGTACCCATGGCCTGACTTGTGAAGGTCAACACACATCTGCCTGACTTGAATGGTGTGTTCCTTTGTCTTTCCCACGTTGAAAATAATTATTTCTTTTTCTGGGAATTTTTTTCCCCTTAAAATTCATTTGAGTTGAAGGTTACATTTTTCTACAATTTTCAGTGTGAGAGTATGCTTCTGCAATAAAAATGGAATTTATTTTAAGGCTTTTAACACATCTTAACCAGGGGTGCCAATAATTATGAAGGGCGCTGTATACTATGCAAGTAGCAAGTAGCAATTTGCAGTAACGGAGGAGTATAAGGATCATAGAGACACACTGCTGCCTGTAGTGGCCCTACAATATTCCTTTAACCCTTTATGGGGCAAGTGACCATATTTGGTAACTTCCTTGAACGTTCAATATGTCTACCCTGTTACCTTTTCTTTTAGTTATTTATTATAAATTCCCCCCTTTTTAAACCGTAGATAGGCAAATTGCCATATATGGTAACTTTATTAATCTTGACTTGCAACATTTTTTTTTTAAAACAAAAAAAGAAAAAAAAAAATCTTGCAATATCCTTAAATAATACCCTAGGGCTGAAATTTTCATTTTCCAAGTATTTCAAGGAGTGCCCTATAAAGAGTTGATAACCTGTTTCTAGGAGCATTTAGCATGCATGTCGCTGAGAATACACCCAAGACCAAATTACTTCTGTATTAAAAACATAAGGAGAGACATGATGACGGATACCACGTTTTCTGCAGACGTTGTGGTGTAACCTGGGAGTGAAGTAGATAATGTGACTGAAGAAAAGAACCTGCACTGACAGCACTGTGCTCAGCTGCTAGTGACACATAATTTGATGTCACGTAAAATGGCCCTGCTTGAAGCATATTGTGACAAACATGACAAAGCAAAGGAAGATGACCGGATACAACAGAATTGTAAGATTAGAAATGTCACAGTTTTGGTTATTGTTTGTCCTGTAAATGGGATTGCGTGTCGGGTTTGGGTGGCTGATTAAAGGGTTGGATGGGTGCAGATATTATAAAATCCTGACCCATGCATCACGAGTGTTGCTCTCAACAACCTAGGAGTCACCAGACAGCTGTGGAGGAAAACAAAACTTTTTTTTTTAGATCTGGGAGTAGATTTTACATTAAATCACCAGGGCCAATAGCCACTACTTCAGAACAGATTTGATTGAGTGTGTTTGTTAGAGTCAAAGTGTGTGCGCACATTTGATTGAATACCAAAAACAAAAAAAATCATAGCACAAAAGAACATTTCAAAAGAGATTTTGTGAGTGACCAAGCAGCTAAAACCAGTCTTGCAATCAAATAAAAATTCTATGGAGCAATGACTTTTCACAAAAACTCTTCTAGCTCAAGACTCAGGCCAACAGGAAGTCTCAAGGATGGTCGCCAAACAGTCTGACAGCGGCACCATCAGATGAAAATTGTGCCTGCACTGAGTTCCAAATAAGCTTCAGAAATATGAATTTACATGCATAGCTAAAAGACAGCACTGGATATCCACAGTGTTTCTTATTTGTCCATAAGTGCTTGCACATAGCATCTTACACTGGTCAACTTAAGACAAATCTGAATATGAAACACATGTCATATATCAGCAAACTCTTGGATTTTGTTTGATATACAGTACAGGAGGGACGGCTATGGAGCCAATAGATGGTGGTGATGGACTGCGATGTGATTTGATGTGTTCTGTTTGTCTCTATGTTTTAATGCTGTGGACCTACACACACATCCCCCTCCTTGACCCATATTCATCTCACCATTTTACAGCGCAAACTCCCACTTGCTTCGCTATGGGGCTTACAGTAATTATATGCCAAAATATTTAGAAACCAAAAAGCAATAAACCACATGCCTGCCTAGAGTGCATCTACAATTCTGACAGTGACAAAGCAGGTGTGGACAGTTTTTGAGTAATCAGTGCGTTTGCATTGGGTTGGTGTGAGTTAATTGTCCCAATGCTCCTTCAGGGGGTCATGAGTCTATAATGCTGAGAACCACAGTGGTAGGATGCTGGAGACCTTAAGGCTCAGTTGAATTTGTGAGGACTGTCTATTTGCAGCACATGCATTTGTCTGGATGGAAAAAGAGGAATCCCACTGGATAAGTTGTTTTCTCCTTCAGCTCTGACACTTGTAGTGTGATGAAACCAAAACATCATTTAGTCATAAGCAAACAGGGAGTTACTCAACCTGAGTCTTGGATGTAGATTACATATGCCTCCTTGCCCAGCTCGCCTTAGGCTGTAGCATCAAGGCCACCAAGGCCTCAGCGGAGGACATACAAGCTAGTGTACACTGAAAATTTTTTAACACTGGCTTAACCTAAAAAAATTAAGGTAATCTGTCACACTTAATATTTTTACATTAACTCAATGTAAAGTAAAAAGTTAGTTAAACCTCATTTTTTAAATTTTGTGCAAACTTTTTTTTTTTTTTTTCACTTTAAAGCAAACGATTTATTTTAAGTTGTTTAAAATAAAATAAATAAAGTTGCTTTCTCTATATAAGCCCAATGTGGTAGTTTAATCTAACCTAAAAATTTTCACTTAATTAAAAACAAAACTTCAATGTTGGTGCAAATAACCCTTTTTAAGTTGTCTAAGTGATTATGATTTAATGTAAATTTAATGCAAACTTAATTTTTTTAAATACATTTTAAATCACTCTTACACATTTTTCTTGTGAACACATTTATTGTTCAAACATTTTTGTACAAATTGTGTACAATTCATCTTATAAAACAGTCTCAATTGAAACCTTAACATTGGTCTTTGTAACAAAAGTGCTGAAAAAAATATACACCTCTATTTTTCATAAACATATTCTTTGTATGCCAACATTTTAACATCTTACAGTAACTCCTACTGTGCAACTAAGAATTGCTGCATGAAAATAGAAACAGTAAAACTGCACATGGAACATGGGACTATATTTTTCTCTATAAATGGCCCGATAAAACAAAAAGATCAGCATTTTTTTTCTTTTCAAAATAATCAAAAGTAAAAGACTTCAGGCAAACATGTCTGAAAAAGCTCTGGGCTGTCTCTTGATATGAACAAAATCGGCAGTGGAAATGCCATTGCTGTAGTTTTTTGTCACAGTGCCTACTTGTGCAGGTGATGCTGGAAGTCTTCAAATTTAAGAAATTGCAACAACTGAACACAATAAAACACTGTTTAACGTCAATGTAAAAACAACATCAGGTGTGTCAGTGGGGTTTAACTGTGTCTACTCTTGGCTTTAAAGCTGGCTGCTCAGCCCATAAACACTTTCTTGTGTACACATTTATTGAAACCTTAACATTGGTTTTTGTTACAAAAGTTACATCTTATTTTTGGACATCTTTTTTCCACCAAGCTCCATCAGAACGTTTTGTACAAATTCCAGAGTGTACTGAAAAGTTTTGGGATACTTGAGGTTGAGTGCATATGTGAGTCCAAAGAGCATGGCTGCAGCTGTTGCAACGGAGGACACCTCATTCAGGACTTGTGTTCCATCGATGACTATCTTGATATCTTTAGGTGGAAGTAAAAGGACCATCTTTCCCAATGACAAAAATCACCATGGTTTCCTGCCGTAATACATCAGTCAGTCTCGTTTTTTTTTTTTTTTTTTATCACAGTTTCTAATTGTGCAAGTGATGCTGGAAGTCTTCAAACTTGAGAAATGCAGTCCTATCATTGCAACAACTGAACACAATAAAACATTGTTTAACATCGATGTAAGAACAACATCAGGTGAGTCAGTGGGGTTCAACTGTGTCTACTCTTGGCTGTAAAGCTGGCTGCTCAGCCCATGAACTTTTTTGGACATATTTTTTCCACCAGCTGTTGCAACGGAGGGCACCTCATTCAGGACCTGTGTTCCATCGATGACTATCTTGATGTCTTTAGGTGGAAGTGAAGGACCATCTTTCCCAATGACAAAAATTGCAATGGTTTCCTGCCCCAGTACGTCAGCCTCAGTCTCCTCCATGTCCTGTATCCCATACACACACAAAAAAAGCAACAAATGACGACAACTAAGACAGACCCCTACCAAAGCGTCAGTGTCAATTATACTAGTCTCCCAATTTTCTTAATAACTGGACAGTTTACTGGATAATTACAGTAAAGTTCACTGTTAATGAGAATGTGAGATGAAGAGGGATAAAGAATGAGAGAGAAAATATGAGAAGAGAATAACAATGTTAGGGATAATGTGAGAGCTAATGGCAATGCTAAATGACTATGTGAGAGATAATGTGAGGGAATGTGAGAGAGAGAGAATGTAAGAATGAAAAAAAAGGTAAGATAATGACAGAGACAATGTGAAAATGAGAGAGATAAGAGAGAGAAAGAGAAGATAATGAATGTGAGAATAAGATGGGCTGATGAGAGCAAATGAGAGAGAAGATAAGAGAGAATGAGAAGAATAAGAGAGAGAATGTGAGAATGAGAAAGAAGATATTGAGAATGTGAGATTGAGAGGGAGAAAGAAGTTAGAGAGAATGAGAAGAATGAGAGAGAATGAGAAGAATGAGAGAGAGAAGATAAGAGAATGTAAGAATGAGAAAGATATTGAGAAACAGAATGTGAGAAAAAGAGAGAGAGAAGATAAAGAGAGAGAGAATGTGTGAGGATGAAAGAAATGTCCTCACTTGGCATTCTTTAATAAGGTGATGAACAGGTTCACCCAAGTAGATCATCAGTGATTTGAAGAGGCACTCTCTTCTGATGGCGATATCAATGGTCTGAGTAAAAACAGTTACTATTAATTGAAATTAATGAGACACACAAATTAATACCCACTGTAAGCCAACTTGTTAATAGATACCTCATCTAAAGCTTGCAAGGTACTGGTGGTCTGTTGTTTTACATGTCCTCCCTTGCTCCTGATGACCTCCAGCAGTTTGACGGAGTGTTTGTCCAGCTGTGCCATGAACTTTGTCTCCAGGGGAGTCGTCGTCACTCTCAAGAACTCTGCACTGATCTGCAAAAAAAAAAAAAAAGAAGACAGAATGCAGAAAGAATTTAAAACACGTATGACTAAATCCACAAAGGATCTTCCAAAAATAGCTGCAGGATGGATCAAAGTGTTCAAAGATCAGCTTTATGATTGTGTATTTTGTTGAATAATCTGAGCGTTTGATGTCTGAGGTGAGTTGCATGTGGAAACATACCTCTTCCATGTGCAAAAGTGCTGGTCATCTAATCATGATGTCTTAAATGCTCGGCTGGTTGTGCACTATTTCTTGTCTACAGTATCCAAAAGTCTTAGCCATCTTTTGTTTTATCATTTGCCGGTTGTTTCTTTTTTGCATTTCTGACAGAAGGGAAATCCTCTCTTGTTCCAGGCTATCTGTAGTCTCACCACATGGCAAAGATGGAAAATGATTGACCTCAGCTCGTCTAGGTCTGTTTATGTTTCTTGCTGGAAATGTGTCATCTTGATTCTTAGATTTCAGAGAGTTCACTGTGAGCTCTGCAGCTGTGCCGTGGGCCTTCAGCTGGGTCCGGTAGTTGCCCATTTTCATCTTCCATCTGTGTTTTCACCCATAGCTCAGATTGAATGACCCAGGTTCTCTCAGGCAGGGGTGCTTGCTTGTAAGTGCCTCAGCAACATTGCTGTAGTGACAATCTTCAGGTGCTACTTGTTGCCTGACCGACTGTGTACAAGACAATCGTGGAATCAAGGTCTAACTGGATTACTTTGAGAACGGAAAGATCCTTAATCACAGTTGTTGAAGTCAGATTCACAAATGTTCCCAAAATCAGTGTCCTTGTACTGCAGTCTTGTGTCTCTCTCTAATCCACATACATTCTTGATCTCAGCAATGAGCTCTTCCAGTGAGTTTGGAAACCCCTTGCGCAACTCCATTCTTATGCTGTTTTCTTCATTCAAAATGACCAGCAATCGAACAGGTGCGATGCCTGCCATGGTGTTCTGAAAGAGAGTGAGCAAACAAGTGTGAGACAAAGAGAAAAATGATCTGTTGTAAAATCCAAGACTCAACACAAGTTCCCAGAGTTTCGAGAAGCAGAGTGAGAGGCAGAGCCTTCAGTTATCACGCTCCTGTCTTATGGAATCAGCACTCAGTTTGGGTTCGGGAGGCGGACACCCTCTCTACCTTTAAGATTAGGTTAAAAACGTTCCTGTTTGATAAAGCTCATAGTTAGGGCTGCTCAGAGTCATCTGAGCTGTCCCTTAGTGATGCTGCTATAGGTTTAGACTGCCGGGGGATTCCCATAATGCACAGGGCTTCTCTCCTCTCCTCTCCTCTTTATATATATATATATATATGTGTGTGTGTGTGTGTGTGTGGGTGTGTGTATGTATGTATATGTTTATATAGTTGTATATCACCATTACATATGACTAACTCTGTGACTCCCCCCGAGGTTCTCCTGCGCCTGCTCTCTCTGTGGATGTCTCTGGATCTGGAACTGAATGACAGCCACTGGCCTCACCTTCTGTATCCTGCTGCCCCCACCATGATGCCTCCTGTTACAAAAGGACAATAAATTCTACTAACTTGTTTAACTGTACACTAAATTTTATAATTCATCCTACATCCATCCAACCGGGCGAGGCAGATGGCCGTCCCTCCCTGAGCCTGGTTCTGTCGGAGGTTTTTTTCCCCCCGCGGGGGTTTTCGATTCCTTCCCACTGTTGCAGACTGCTTGTGGACTGCTGAAGCTTATAGGGAATCCAAATGTTTTGGATTGTTGGGTCTTTCTGTGACCGGATGTGGCACTTAAAAGATAAAATGCAATCTTCCTGTGTGGATTTTTTACTGGAATGGTATTTGCTTAGATGGGTCAGCAGAGCCTTCCATGTTTTGCATGAGCATGGGCAGTTCTCATAAGTACAGGGGTAAGCACTTCCCCGCCCATAATGCTGATGATCAAGTTTGTAATGTTTTAGAAGTTCAGATCTTCTTGGATAATAATGGTCACAGTCTTTACATTTACCCATATATGGATAACTAAGGAAAAATACAAGAGGTGTGAGAATAGTGTTTCATGAAAGTGATTTAATTATATGTTATTGTGCCTTTGTTAAGCGCTATGAGATGACTTGTTGTTGTCAATATGCGCTATACAAAAAAAATTGAATTGAATTGAATTGAAAAAGTCTCTACCCTCTTCTTTTTTAAGAACATGAAGAACATGAACTGTGAATCACAAGAGATAGCTTACTGGAGACTGAGAATGGGACCTTTCAGTTTTTGAAAATTAATATTTGGTTGTGTTCCACTGTAAGACTGACCTTACACATGTATATATCTTTTGAGTGTTATCAGCCGCATTCCCCCAATTGTGTAGTCAGCCAGTGGATATTGATCTGCAAGTTGGTTTGCGTCAACCAGTTCCACCTCCTTTGTAGGGCTTGTTTTCAGTTCATAGGCTCTGTAATGTTACCAGTACCATGCACTGAGCTTTCTGGCGATGAAAAACAGTTTATCAACAACAATCATCTGGATTATTTCCACAAATTCAGGCAGTCCTGCCAATGAGCCATGTGCAAGGATCATTCCACGCTTGTAATTCAGACCATGGCATGTTGCATTTTTAGCCAAGCACACAGCATCCAACTCTGGGTGTCTCTGCTTTAGAGCAAATGCTATGTCCTCTTTTGAAACATCAATGGGAAGAGTTGAAACATTTGCCACTTCCAGGGGGGAATTGGGAAAGCTCGTGTGAAGGTGATGGGCCATGATAAATTGATGTCTCTGTGCCAAGGACAGAAGCACATTTTTGAAACAACTCTTTTGAAGAAGCTGTGCTTCGCTTCGAAGCACATGGTCCATAATGAAACTAGTGGGCCAAATTCACAGATTAATTGAGGGTAATGCTCTATAAAATGATGTTTGGGCAGAAAGTTTGACGCAGGAAAAACCTCTTTAAATCTAACTCTGTGCTCAGAGATTTTGATGTTCAAATATGCAATTGATTCCCGAGTCTGAACTGGAGAAACGACAACTTCCACAATATCCTTCAAGTCCACAAGGAGTTTCTACACTGGCTCATTAATGGGCACTTTCTGTCCAAGTAGTAGTGGGAAAAATCTTAGCAAGTTACAGTTCTCATGTGCATTTCCACCAATGCTCTTCCTGGACGCATAGGTCAGAGAAATAGAGTGGGGCCGATTTGTTTTATCTGTCCATTTAAAGGGAAAATATTCAATTGCCTTGTTCAAAGTGTCCAAAGTAAAATACTTCTTAGAAATTAATGCAGTCAAACAAAGTGATATTTCATAAGGTACAATTCCCTCAAATAGGTCATGGACAATGTCTGGAGGGAAACCACTAGTAACATTGAAACTGGTAAGTTTTTCTGACAGAACACATTTACTCTTGACACCAAAACAGCTGTTCAAAGAATTTTCCTCAAGGGTTTTCAAATAATTCTCTTCAGATCTCAGGGAGAAACATCCAGTTCCAACCTCCTTTTCCTGAATGTCTAATTTATCTGCCAAACAAAACCTGCAAATGTATCTGCCAGAAAAACTCTCCACAAACCCAGCAATACTGTATGCTCCAAGGTTGTCTGCAACAACACACTGCAATGTCCCCTTCAAAGTTTTACCCAACTTTTCCACAAAAACTCCATGTTGTTCCAGTGTTTTGAGATCAGAAATCAATGGTTCCAACACTTTGTTAAAACCATAGACCTTGACATCATTGCTCTTAATTAATGCAGCCAAATGGATAGAGGACAATGAGGAGGGACAACCAGGCGGCAGATTCCCTAAAACCCAATACAAGGCACAGATTTTATGTTTTTCACGTGATATCCCGCAGGGATTACATATTTCATAGTCATCAACATATAAAATCAAAGAAATTGCACAGTCTTTTGAAAGAATAGCATTTCTTTTAAAGAGAAGTCCATCCCGAAAGGATTTGAAAACTTGTTTATCACTCCTCACTGGACTATATTTTTCTTTTAGATTTATACCCTTATTTACAATATTGTCACAATTTAAAAGCTGTAATGTTTGTAATGTTTTAGAAGTTCAGATCTTCTTGGATAATAATGGTCACAGTCTTTACATTTCCACATATATGGATAACTAAGGAAAAATACAAGAGGTGTGAGAATAGTGTTTCATGAAAGTGATTTAATTATATGTTATTGTACACAAGACTTACCACAACCTGAAGAAGAGTTTCTAAATAGGATGCACAGCAGAAATACAATGGAACTGGAAGCTGTTTTCCTGAAGTTAACAGAGACAACACTCATTAATGTTTGGAATTCTTAATACCACACAAATTATAAATCGTGCAATGCATCAAAAATATGTTCATGACTATTTTGAAATTTATTAAAAACACGTTTGTCAGTAAAATAAAGAATCTACTTTAAACTGACCAGATTCTATGAAAGATTTTTGGTTTGTTCCAGTCGGGGGAGGAGATTGCAGCAGGGCTGGCTGAGTAGGGGGAGGGGAGAATGGCTTTTCAAACCTGTTGAAGAACCTGTTCAGGTCATTCAAGAGTTTTATTGTCATATGCACAGCAAAACAGGTAGTTGTACTCCTGGTCCCTATCCAGCACAGGTCTGGAGCTGTTGTGTCCGGAGATTGTTTTCAGACTCCTCCAGACACCACTGACATCCTTCTGCTGTAGCTGTTCCTCCATCCTCCTCCTATAGCTGCCCTTCCACTCTCTAATCTTCTTCCTCAATTCTCTCTGCACAGCTTTCATCTGCTCCCTGTCCCCCAGCTTAAAAACCCTCCTCTTTTCCTTGAGGAGGGTCTTAATGTCCGGAGTGATCCATGGTTTGTGGTTGGCAAAAACTCTTATTGTCTTGGTGGGTATGTTGGAGTCAACACAGAAATTGATGTAGTCTGTGATGCAGCTGGTCAGACTGTCGATGTCCTCCCCGTGGTCCTCGCAGAACACATCCCACACCGTGGTGTCAAAGCAGTCTTTCAGTGTATCCACCGACTCCTCAGACCAGATCTTCTTTGTGTGGGTGGACGCTGGTTGTCTGTGCACAAGAGGCTTGTACACGGGGAGAAGATGCACCAGGTCATGGTCAGATCTTCCCAGGGGTGGCAGGGGTGAGGATGTGTATGCCTCCTGAATGTTGGTGTAGTGGGAGCAACTGTCTGGAAATTTTGGTATTTCCAGATGGTCCTTGAACACATCATCAGATGTAGGTCAGCTCCTCCCAGCTCCTCCAGCCCCTGATTGCGGGTATTTAAAGCACCTGTGGCATCATGGCTGCCCTTTTTTGTATCTGTTTGAGTGCCACATGGGCTGCTGGTGACTCTGAGGTAGGTGCGTTGTGTGGATTGTGGACAGGGTTTGACTGTTTTCAAGCCGTAATTCATTTTCATGATGGTGTCATTCATTTGTTTGACAGTCTTCCCTGCGTACTGGTGTCTGTTGGGTGAGGTTTATGCCAAGCTTGCCTGCCTTGGCTTAATGTGGACATTGCCGATTCCCCTAGTATCCATATAACAAAGACAGTTACGTCAAGGTATGAATAGTTTACTTGGCAGTAAGATGGGTAACTGTTAAAAAGTAATTGTTATAACCGTGTTATAATCGTGTTATTAACATGTAATGTTGTTTGTTGCATTGTAGGGTGTTATCGGCTGCTGTTTTGCCTTGGTTTGCTTTTGTTTGCCTCTGTTTTGTCCATGTCTGTTTTAGTTTGGCTATGTTAGCCCAGTGATCGCCTTTTAGATTGAGCCAACTGGTTTTATGACAACTCCCATAAGCTGGTGGATAGGGTTGCCGGCTGGTGGTGGAGGTTGGAGATTGTGTGGTTTTCTCCCACAGTTTGTAGTGGTAAGAGCACTGGGGCACCTGATCTTACACTGGTGTGGTAGTCCTGACGATTGCTGTGCGCTCACGAGTGGTTGGTGGTTTGTTTCACCTCTGGATAGTTAAGTAGTTGACCACCTCTCTCCCCCCGCTGGCTTCCATCCACTTTGCTCTCTCTCTCCAGGTTCATTTTATTCTGGCAGTGTCCTTTTTTTTAAAATAGTTTTATTGTGAAACCGAATTACATTAATTAAATAAATATATTTGTACATTCAATGGTTTTGATTTGTTTTTGTAGTGGCTTTTAGGTTGCTTCTCCCACAGGCACTCCAGAAATCTAGTACTAATCAACCATTCCATCAATTATTCAATAAACTGCAATTTCTTTAGATTTGAACCACGTCTCTGTCTTCTCTTAAGCAAACGAACTTGTGTGACCTTTGTGACCTGTGTGACTTTTGTGGTAGTTTACACTTAACTTGTAGTTCCTGGGGTGAGAGTCCCCAGGTGGCGTTGTCGTGTTCTCTAGATACTTGTACAGCTCACGTATTACTCTCTCCTACGCCCCACTTCC